>NC_054379.1:170432838-170550338 GCF_017654675.1 Xenopus laevis | reverse complement strand
TAGTTCTGTGTAACTGTCATTTGTGTCTGTCCCTTTCTCTTCTCTGCACTGCTGCTTCTGACTCCTGATACAACTTCCCAATATCCATTCATTCCTCATTCTCACTGGGATTTATAGTTCTGTGTAACTGTCATTGTGTCTGTCCCTTTCTCTGCACTGCTGCTTCTGGACTCCTGATACAACTTCCCAATATCCATTCATTCCTTCATCTCTCACTGGGTTTTATAGTTCTGTGTAACTGTCATGTGTCTGTCCTTTCTCTTCTCTGCACTGCTGCTTCTGACTCCTGATACAACTTCCCAATATCCATTCATTCCTCATCTCACTGGGTTTAAGTTCTGTGTAACTGTCATTGTGTCTGTCCCTTCTCTTCTCTGCACTGCTGCTTTCTGACTCCTGATACAACTTCCCCAATATCCATTCATTCCTCAATTCTCACTGGGGTTTATAGTTCTGTTGTAACTGTCTGTCATTGTGTCCTGTCCCCTTCTTCTCCTGCACTGCTGCTTCTGACTCCTGATACAACTTCTCCCAATATCCATTCATTCCTCATCTCCACTGGGATTTATAGTCTCTGTGTTAACTGTCTTGTGTCTGTCCCTTTCTCTTCTCGCACTGCTGCTTCTGACTCCTGATACAACTTCCCAATATCCATTCATTCCTCATTCTCACTGGGTTTAAGTTCTGTGTAACTGTCATTGTGTCTGTCCCTTTCTCTGCACTGCTGCTTCTGACTCCTGATACAAACTTCCCCAATATCCATTCATTCCTCATTCTCACTGGGTTATAGTTCTGTGTAACTGTCATTGTGTCTGTCCCTTTTCTCTGCACTGCTGCTCTGACTCCTGATACAACTTCCCAATATCCATTCATTCCTCATTTCTCACTGGGTTTATAGTTCTGTTGTAACTGTCATTGTGTCTGTCCCTTTCTCATGCACTGCTGCCTCTGACTCCTGATACAACTTCCCAATATCCATTCATTTCCTCATTCTCACTGGGTTTATAGTTTCTGTGTAACTGTCATTGTGTCTGTCCCTTTCTCTTCTCTGCACTGCTGCTTCTGACTCCTGATACAACTTCCCAATTCCATTCATTTCCTCATTCTCACTGGGTTTATAGTTCTGTGTAACTGTCATTGTGTCTGTCCCTTTTCTCTGCACTGCTGCTTCTGACTCCTGATACAACTTCCCAATATCCATTCATTCCTCATTCTCACTGGGTTTATTAGTTCTGGTGTAACTGTCATTGTGTCTGTCCCTTCTCTTCTCTGCACTGCTGCTTCTGACTCCTGATACAACTTCCCAATATCCATTCATTCCTCATTCTCACTGGGTTTATAGTTTGTGTAACTGTCATTGTGTCTGTCCCTTTCTCTTCTCTGCACTGCTGGTTCTGACTCCTGATACAACTTCCAATATCCATTCATTCCTCATTCTCACTGGGTTTATAGTTCTGTGTAACTGTCTGTCATTGTGTCTGTCCCTTTCTCTTCTCTGCACTGCTGCCTTCTGACTCCTGATACAACTTCCCAATATCCATTCATTCCTCATTCTCACTGGGTTTATAGTTCTGTGTAACTGTCATTGTGTCTGTCCCTTTCTCTGCACTGCTGCCTCTGACTCCTGATACAACTTCCCAATATCCATTCATTCCTCATTCTCACTGGGTTTATAGTTCTGTGTAACTGTCATTGTGTCTGTCCCTTTCTCTTCTCTGCACTGCTGCTTCTGACTCCTGATACAACTTCCCAATATCCATTCATTCCTCATTCTCACTGGGTTTATAGTTCTGTGTAACTGTCATGTGTCTGTCCCTTTCTCTGCACTGCTGCTTCTGACTCCTGATACAACTTCCCAATTATCCATTCATTCCTCATTCTCACTGGGTTTATAGTTCTGTGTAACTGTCATTGTGTTCTGTCCCTTTCTCTGCACTGCTGCCTCTGACTCCTGATACAACTTCCCAATATCCATTCATTCCTCATTCTCACTGGGTTTATAGTTCTGTGTAACTGTCATTGTGTCTGTCCCTTTCTCTGCACTGCTGCCTCTGACTCCTGATACAACTTCCCAATATCCATTCATTCCTCATTCTCACTGGGTTATAGTTCTGTGTAACTGTCATTGTGTCTGTCCCTTTTCTCTTCTCTGCACTGCTGCTTCTGACTCCTGATACAACTTCCCAATATCCATTCATTCCTCATTCTCACTGGGTTTATAGTTCTGTGTAACTGTCATTGTGTCTGTCCCTTTCTCTGCACTGCTGCTTCTGACTCCTGATACAACTTCCCAATATCCATTCATTCCTCATTCTCACTGGGTTTATAGTTCTGTGTAACTGTCATTGTGTCTGTCCCTTTCTCTGCACTGCTGCTTCTGACTCCTGATACAACTTCCCAATATCCATTCATTCCTCATTCTCACTGGGTTTATAGTTCTGTGTAACTGTCATTGTGTCTGTCCCTTTCTCTGCACTGCTGCCTCTGACTCCTGATACAACTTCCCAATATCCATTCATTCCTCATTCTCACTGGGTTTATAGTTCTGTGTAACTGTCATTGTGTCTGTCCCTTTCTCTTCTCTGCACTGCTGCTTCTGACTCCTGATACAACTTCCCAATATCCATTCATTCCTCATTCTCACTGGGTTTATAGTTCTGTGTAACTGTCATTGTGTCTGTCCCTTTCTCTGCACTGCTGCTTCTGACTCCTGATACAACTTCCCAATATCCATTCATTCCTCATTCTCACTGGGTTTATAGTTCTGTTGTAACTGTCATTGTGTCTGTCCCTTTCTCTTCTCTGCACTGCTGCTTCTGACTCCTGATACAACTTCCCAATATCCATTCATTCCTCATTCTCACTGGGTTTATAGTTCTGTGTAACTGTCATTGTGTCTGTCCCTTTCTCTTCTCTGCACTGCTGCCTCTGACTCCTGATACAACTTCCCAATATCCATTCATTCCTCATTCTCACTGGGTTTATAGTTCTGTGTAACTGTCATTGTGTCTGTCCCTTTCTCTGCACTGCTGGTTCTGACTCCTGATACAACTTCCCAATATCCATTCATTCCTCATTCTCACTGGGTTTATAGTTCTGTGTAACTGTCATTGTGTCTGTCCCTTTCTCTTCTCTGCACTGCTGCCTCTGACTCCTGATACAACTTCCCAATATCCATTCATTCCTCATTCTCACTGGGTTTATAGTTCTGTGTAACTGTCATTGTGTCTGTCCCTTTCTCTTCTCTGCACTGCTGCTTCTGACTCCTGATACAACTTCCCAATATCCATTCATTCCTCATTCTCACTGGGTTTATAGTTCTGTGTAACTGTCATTGTGTCTGTCCCTTTCTCTGCACTGCTGCTTCTGACTCCTGATACAACTTCCCAATATCCATTCATTCCTCATTCTCACTGGGTTTATAGTTCTGTGTAAACTGTCATTGTGTCTGTCCCTTTCTCTGCACTGCTGCTTCTGACTCCTGATACAACTTCCCAATATCCATTCATTCCTCATTCTCACTGGGTTTATAGTTCTGTGTAACTGTCATTGTGTCTGTCCCTTTCTCTGCCACTGCTGCTTCTGACTCCTGATACAACTTCCCAATATCCATTCATTCCTCATTCTCACTGGGTTTATAGTTCTGTGTAACTGTCATTGTGTCTGTCCCTTTCTCTGCACTGCTGCTTCTGACTCCTGATACAACTTCCCAATATCCATTCATTCCTCATTCTCACTGGGTTTTATAGTTCTGTGTAACTGTCATTGTGTCTGTCCCTTTCTCTGCACTGCTGCTTCTGACTCCTGATACAACTTCCCAATATCCATTCATTCCTCATTCTCACTGGTTTATAGTTCTGTGTAACTGTCATTGTGTCTGTCCCTTTCTCTGCACTGCTGCTTCTGACTCCTGATACAACTTCCCAATATCCATTCATTCCTCATTCTCACTGGGTTTATAGTTCTGTGTAACTGTCATTGTGTCTGTCCCTTTCTCTGCACTGCTGCTTCTGACTCCTGATACAACTTCCCAATATCCATTCATTCCTCATTCTCACTGGGTTTATAGTTCTGTGTAACTGTCATTGTGTCTGTCCCTTTCTCTGCACTGCTGCTTCTGACTCCTGATACAACTTCCCAATATCCATTCATTCCTCATTCTCACTGGGTTTATAGTTTCTGTGTAACTGTCATTGTGTCTGTCCCTTTCTCTGCACTGCTGCTTCTGACTCCTGATACAACTTCCCAATATCCATTCATTCCTCATTCTCACTGGGTTTATAGTTCTGTGTAACTGTCATTGTGTCTGTCCCTTTCTCTGCACTGCTGCTTCTGACTCCTGATACAACTTCCCAATATCCATTCATTCCTCATTCTCACTGGGTTTATAGTTCTGTGTAAGTGTCATTGCTATCATTTGTCTGTCCCTTTGTGCAATGCTGGCTCTGACTCTCAAAAGAATGTAGCAAAGCCAGCTGATTAAGAGACTTGGAGCAGATCTGCTTTCTGTCACATTGATTCTCGGGTCAGAGCCAGAGAAGAGAAAGTGACAGACAGACAAAGAGCCGCACCTGAGAATGACATTTTATTCTGATTACTTCACAAACACACAGTAAATTCCAGAGATCCAAATAATAAGTGGGAGGGGCACCTGAATCATAACCGCAACCTCAGCTGTGGCTCATGAATTGTCTCTATACAAATAATAATCAGCTTTGTGTCGGGTTAACTTGCCCTTTAACTGACAGTCAGAACTCAGACTCAGTCAATGTCCCAGTGCCCCTTCTATAGTGAGGCCACGCCCACTCACTTTCTACTGGGGCACTGGGCCAGGCACTCGGAACTCAAGGGCAAGTTAACCCTCGCATGGTGCAGGTCACAGATCCAGTTGAGCAGGTTCTGCCGGGGGAAGATTCTCTGACACAAACAAATAGAGGGAAAGCCCTTTGGGCCAATGTAAAGTTAAGGACCAAGCGGCCTTGGGGGGCAGGGAAAATAAGAACAGGCTAAGGGTGGACCCCTGACTCAATCTGTATTATGAGGGGTGGGGGGCCTGGAATGATTTAGCTGTGGGACCCCCACTAACATCTGCTTATGCCGCCGGTGGGGGCTACAGTGACTTTATGGGAAGGAGCAGTTGGGATCCATGGAAAGTGCTGATTTGCTCAAAGAGTAGTAGATACAGGGATTAGGGATCTGTCAGAGTAGGAAGTGCAATGCCCCCCTGAGACAGAGGGAATTGTTTAGATATTTTGCAGTAGAGATAAGAGGGTGCACATTATAACAGCCCTTACTGGCAGCAGCTCTGATCTGCTGCACTGCTGGTTCTGACTGCAGGAGTATCTTGTCCACATAGACCAGAGTTTTCAGTGTTTAGGGAGGAGCAATTTCTACTGAGTTACCCACTGTATCTATATGTATGTATAGCTATATGTATGTATATGTATGTGTATATCATGTATCTATATGTATGTATAGCTATATGTATGTATATGTATGTGTATATGTATCATGTATCTATCTGTATGTGTATGTATATATAAGTATATAGGTATATGTATCTATATGTATCTATAAGCACAGTATATATATATATATAGTAGTAGTGAGTATGTAAAGCAGGATTTCACGGTTCTTATACACAAGTACTTGCACAGCAGCCAAACACACTGGCAGTACCACGGTGCCCTGCAGAATTATATGGGGGCCCTACTCCAACATCCCCAGGGGCCCCTCCTTGACTTGTGTTGGGTTTTACTGCTCCCAGGGGCCACAAGGACCCATAGCTAAAGAAAGCAGAGGATGAATGGGCGGGTACCAGGGCCACACTGGGGGCGGGGCTGTGCAGGTATGAAGGTGAGACACAGACACGCCCCTCTGTTGGGGAGAAGTCTCCTGGGACTGGCTCGTGTCACACAACTACTTCTCTCTGCGCGGGGCACAATGGGGCTGAGGATTTGCAAGAGGATCTGCTGCCCCTGCTCCACCTGTCAGGGCACTGAGCGAGACTACTGGGCACGGGGCCCCTCATCCAAATTGTGCCAGGGACAACCTGGGCATCTCCCACCCTCGCTGCCACACACAGGTGAGAAGGGGCAGGGGGCACAGAGGAAGGAGGCGACACATAAAGGCACAACAGGGGCTGTTCTGGCCTGGAGGCCACATACGGCCACAGATGGGCACAAGGGGGCATGCAGGGGGCAAGGACTGGATAACCTGGGCTTCCATCCCCCAGACAAAACAAATAATGGTATAAGGATGGAAACCTCCACTGAGCCCCACATTATCCAGCTGCCCCTAAATCCATCTCCTGAGGAACCCAGAGCCCCAGTGAGAATCAGTCCCAATATGGCAGCTCCATCTCTGAGTAGAGCCAACAAGGTCTCCATGTACAACTACACCATTGGCTCAGCGGGGGGGGATGTGGAGGTGCAGAGAGGGGACCGGCTGGAGGTCATTGACACCAACAGGGACTGGGCCTTTGTACAGTGGATGAATGAGAGGGGCCTGACCCAAACCGGATACATCCCCAACAGTTTCCTGGCCGACACAGGGAGTCTGGAAGCTGAGGAGTAAGTAAATATGACCGGTTTCCATGGAAATGGAACATTCCCATCTCTCTCTTCTTGTCTCTCTCATCTTACTGATGTTACAGGATAGGAATGATATAGACTGATAGTGAGAGAGAAGAGAATGACAGTAGGAATAGGACAGACTGACAGTGAGAGAGAAGAGGGTGACAGTAGGAATGATACAGACTGGCAGTGAGAGAGAAGGAGGTGACAGTAGGAATGGGATAGACTGACAGTGAGAGAGAAGGAGGTGACAGTAGGAATGGGATAGACTGACAGTGAGAGAGAAGGGGGTGACAGTAGGAATAGGACAGACTGACAGTGAGAGAGAAGAGGATGACAGTAGGAATGGGACAGACTGGCAGTGAGAGAGCAGAGGGTGACAGTAGGAATGAGACAGACTGGCAGTGAGAGAACAGAGGGTGACAGTAGGAATAGGACAGACTGGCAGTGAGAGAGAAGGGGGTGACAGTAGGAATAGGACAGACTGACAGTGAGAGAGAAGAGGATGACAGTAGGAATGGGATAGACTGACAGTGAGAGAGAAGGGGGTGACAGTAGGAATAGGACAGACTGACAGTGAGAGAGAAGAGGATGACAGTAGGAATAGGACAGACTGACAGTGAGAGAGAAGAGGATGACAGTAGGAATGGGATAGACTGACAGTGAGAGAGAAGGGGGTGACAGTAGGAATAGGACAGACTGACAGTGAGAGAGAAGAGGATGACAGTAGGAATGGGACAGACTGGCAGTGAGAGAGAAGGGGGTGACAGTAGGAATGAGACAGACTGGCAGTGAGAGAGCAGAGGGTGACAGTAGGAATAGGACAGACTGACAGTGAGAGAGAAGAGGATGACAGTAGGAATGGACAGACTGGCAGTGAGAGAACAGAGGGTGACAGTAGGAATGATACAGACTGGCAGTGAGAAGGAGGTGACAGTAGGAATAGGACAGACTGGCAGTGAGAGAGCAGAGGGTGACAGTAGGAATGGGAAAGACTGACAGTGAGAGAGCAGAGGGTGACAGTAGGAATGGGACAGACTGGCAGTGAGAGAGCAGAGAATGACAGTAGGAATGGGACAGACTGGCAGTGAGAGAGCAGAGAATGACAGTAGGAATAGGACAGACTGGCAGTAGAATTGTATAAGAGATGTCTGTGCCAGTCTATGTTGGGTGCAGTGGGTTAATGAGTGATTCTCTGGTATCTGCAGCTGGTACTTCGGGTGCATAAAGAAAATGGATGCCAAGCGGTACCTCCTGCAGGAACCAAACAGCTCCGGCTCATTCCTGGTCTGGAACAATGAAGACTCTGCCTGTTATTATCTGTCTGGTATGTGGGAGCTGCCATACTGCTGAGACAGGAGAGTGTAATGTTCCCTTTAATGTTCCCTCCTGCAGCACCACTAATATTAACCCTCTGTATGCCACACACACTAATATTAACCCTCTGTATGCCACACACTAATATTAACCCTCCATGTGCAAAAACCCTAATATTAAGTGTTCTGTAGGCAGTGCGACTGACATTAACCCTGTGTTTGCAGTGCGTGTGGATGAGAAAGTGCGACATTACAGGATCTCTCAGTCCAAGGGGGCATTTTATCTGGTGGAACGGGCGGAGTTTCAGACCCTGCAGAGCCTGGTGGAATATTATCAGCAGCAGAGCGATGGGCTGTGCACTCGACTGGACAAACCCTGTCTGCGGGTGAGAAAGGGTTAAACACTGCCATGGGTTTGGGGCTCCTGGCAGGATTGAGATGAGAGCAATGAATAGGCTTGTGATGATCATTAAAGGGACAGTACCCCACTTCCTGTTCCTATAACCACAATCCATATAAATCTGTTCAACTTCTCTGTATAAACAAACCCCACCCATCCCCAGCTGCAGCCGGATCTGATTGGCTGTTAGGCTGGTCCCTGTATGGAGAGTCGAGGGACCAGACTGAAGATGTTGGGGAGAGCTTTGGGGGTAAACCCCATTATTTGTTCTTGAAATGGTGATCAGGTAATATTTTTAAATTGTGTAACTTGATGTACAATAATCCCAAAAAAGCCGAAATCCCACATGTGGTGTTTATACAAATGGCCTGTAGATGTCACTGTGCTCAAGACTTATACTGTAAATACTTCCTATACAGCTTGTGGTGTTAGAGTTGCTTACTGTTGTGTAATGGCTGCATGAGTCTGCTAATAAAGCACTGTTATACTCTACTCATCCTCGCCTACCAAAACATAACACCACCACTAGATCCAATAAGAATGAGAGTGTTCTGTTCCTGCAGTTGGACGAACCCAGTATTCCCAGTCTCTCCCACACGACTGTCGATCAGCTGGAAATCAGCCCCAACTCCATCGAGAGGATCAAACAATTGGGCAGAGGAAGCTTCGGCCTCGTTTGGCTCGGGAAATGGAACGGCACCACCAAGGTGGCAGTTAAGGAACTACAAGGTAATCCCAATTATATCCCCATTACTTAACCCCAGTTACCCCTGTACCCCATTACTAAACCCCACTTAGTACTGTACCCCATTACTAAACCCTACTTAGTCCTGTACCCCATTACTAAACCCCACTTAGTCCTGTACCCCATTACTAAACCCCACTTAGTCCTGTACCCCATTACTAAACCCCACTTAGTCCTGTACCCCATTACTAAACCCCACTTACCCCTGTACCCCATTACTAAACCCCACTTAGTCCTGTACCCCATTACTAAACCCCACTTAGTCCTGTACCCCATTACTAAACCCTACTTAGTCCTGTACCCCATTACTAAACCCCACTTAGTCCTGTACCCCATTACTAAACCCCACTTAGTCCTGTACCCCATTACTAAACCCCACTTAGTCCTGTACCCCATTACTAAACCCCACTTAGTCCTGTACCCCATTACTAAACCCCACTTAGTCCTGTACCCCATTACTAAACCCCACTTAGTCCTGTACCCCATTACTAAACCCCACTTACTCCTGTTCCCCATTACTAAACCCCACTTAGTCCTGTACCCCATTACTAAACCCCACTTAGTCCTGTACCCCATTACTAAACCCCACTTACTCCTGTTCCCCATTACTAAACCCCACTTAGTCCTGTACCCCATTACTAAACCCCACTTAGTCCTGTACCCCATTGCTAAACCCCATTTAGTCCTGTACCCCATTACTAAACCCCACTTAGTCCTGTACCCCATTACTAAACCCCACTTACCCCTGTACCCCATTACTAAACAGCACTTGCCCTCATACATAAGGCCAAATCCAGTTATCCCACCAGTTCTCCAATTACTCAATATGGCAATTCCTACACCCCAAATATATCTCCTTCTCTGCCCCTGGTGTCATCACTTAATCAGCTCTCATTAAACATCATGGGGGAAGGCAAGTTGTCATTGGTTACACTGGAGAAGAGACAGTTAAAGTGATACTGTCATGGGAAAAAAACTATTTTTCAAAACACATCAGTTAATAGTGCTGCTCCAGCAGAATTCTGCACTGAAATCCATTTCTCAAAAGAGCAAACAGATTTTTTTATATTCAATTTTGAAATCTGACATGGGGCTAGACATATTGTCAGTTTCCCAGCTGCCCCAAGTCATGTGACTTGTGCTCTGATAAACTTCAATCACTCTTTACTGCTGTACTGCAAGTTGGACTGATATCACCCCTCCCTTTTCCCCCAGCAGCCAAACAACAGAACAATGGGAAGGTAACCAGATAGCAGCTCCCTAACACAAGATAACAGCTGCCTGGTAGATCTAAGAACAACACTCAATAGTAAAATCCAGGTCCCACTGAGACACATTCAGTTACATTGAGAAGGAAAAACAGGAGCCTGCCAGAAAGCATTTCTCTCCTAAAGTGCAGGCACAAGTCACATGACCAGGGGCAGCTGGGAATTGACCAATTGTATAATATATATTAATATATAGGGGAATATTGATCCCCCCCCCACTATAATAATTAAAATATATAAGGGGATATGATCACCTAGTATGATAAAATATATAAGGGGATATGATCACTATATATAAATATATAAGGGGATATGATCACCTATATATAAATAATATGAAGGGGATATGATCACTATATATAAATATATAAGGTTCCGATGTGATCACTATATATAAATATATAAGGGGATATGATCACTATATATAAATACTATAGGGGATATGAGCCACTATATATAAATATATAAGGGGATATTTATCACTATATATAACTATATAAGGGGATATGATCACTAATACTAAATATAATAAGGGGATATTGATCACTATATATAATAATATAAGGGATATGATCCACTATATTAATATAAGGGGATATTATTAAGGGGGATATGATCACTATATATAAATATATAAGGGGATATGGATCCACTATATATAAATATATAAGGGGTTATGATCACTATATATAAAATATTATAAGGGGATATGATCATATATATAAATATATTAAGGGATATGATCACTATATATAAATATATAAGGGGATATGATCACTATATATAAATATATAAGGGGATATGATCATATATATATAAATATATAAGGGGATATGATCACTATATATAAATATATAAGGGGGATATGATCACTATATATAAATATATAAGGGGGATATGATCACTATATATAAATATATAAGGGGATATTGATCACTATATATAATATATAGGGGATATGATCACTATATATAAATATTAAGGGGATATGATCCACTATATATAAATATATAAGGGGATATGATCACTATATATAAATATATAAGGGGGATATGATCACTATATATAAATATATAAGGGACAGTAATGGAACAGAGAAAGTACAGAGAAGAGTGACTAAGCTGATAAAGGGAATGATATACATAAATGTACAATAAAGTGGAGGTGCATGACAGTGTTGATTCCGTTGCAGTCACAGCACAGTCGTTACAACAGTCTCTATATGGAGAAGCAGACACAATGTGGAAGTTGAGTCATGAGAGGCTACTGAAGTTATATGCCGTGTGCCTCCAGACTAACCCCGTGTTCATTGTCACTGAGTACATGGAGAAGGGGACACTGAAGAGATATCTCAGAGGTGAGACCTGTGGTGTTTGCTGCCCCCTAATGGTGAGTGTGTGTCACTGCATTTCCCTGGAGCAGACAGTGAGTAAGAACTCCCAGTAGCTGCTGCACAATAACATACAACATGTATTACAGCCTGTGATGTACATATGTGCAGCTGTAATGAATAGGAGGTGATACATGGGAATGGGAGATAAAAGTAACATACCCTGTATATACAGCTGATTATACACTTGTACTGGGAGTAGTTACTATATACTGTATATATATAGTGAATAAAGTACCCCCTCTTGTAAAATATAAGGATATTATAAGTTACCGAGGAGTTTCATGACCATATAAAAGTACGAGGCCGAAGGCTGAGTTATACAGGTCATGGAACTCCGAGGTAACTTCTAATATCCTCATATTTTACAACTGGGGGTACTTTATTTATTATAATACACACATTTTAGTAAGTCATGTGACAGAAATGACATCAGAACTCACCGTTTATAACTGATGACATCAGAACTCACCGTTTATAAGGATATAATTTACAGGATATTCATGGCTTTTGTGTATTATATATATATATACACATAGGAGAGAAACAAGAGAGAATTAAGATACACAGACACTGCCATTAGCCCAGGAATATAATTCACAGTCTGTTCTCTCTCAGCTCATCAGCACAACCGGGACCTGGAACTGCAGCAACTGATGGATTTCGCTGTACAGGTCAGTCGTCCCCTCATTCTACTGCTTATTTATATATATGTATATACGGTACCCCCTACTGTAAATGATAAGGATATTAGAAGTCACTGAGGGGTTGTTCTGTGACCATATAAAGGCACAAGGCTGCAGGCTGAGTTATACAGGGAACTCTGAGTATCACTCATGTATTATAAGGGATAATGTACCCCCTACTGTAAATGATAAGGATATTAGAAGTCACTGAGGGGTTGTTCTGTGACCATATAAAGGCACAAGGCTGCAGGCTGAGTTATACAGGGAACTCTGAGTATCACTCATGTATTATAAGGGATAATGTACCCCCTACTGTAAATGATAAGGATATTAGAAGTCACTGAGGGGTTGTTCTGTGACCATATAAAGGCACAAGGCTGCAGGCTGAGTTATACAGGGAACTCTGAGTATCACTCATGTATTATAAGGGATAATGTACCCCCTACTGTAAATGATAAGGATATTAGAAGTCACTGAGGGGTTGTTCTGTGACCATATAAAGGCACAAGGCTGCAGGCTGAGTTATACAGGGAACTCTGAGTATCACTCATGTATTATAAGGGATAATGTACCCCCTACTGTAAATGATAAGGATATTAGAAGTCACTGAGGGGTTGTTCTGTGACCATATAAAGACACAAGGCTGCAGGCTGAGTTATACAGGGAACTCTGAGTATCACTCATGTATTATAAGGGATAATGTACCCCCTACTGTAAATGATAAGGATATTAGAAGTGACTGAGGGTTGTTCTGTGACCATATAAAGGCACAAGGCTGCAGGCTGAGTTATACAGGGAACGCTGAGTATCACTCATGTATTATAAGGGATAATGTACCCCCTACTGTAAATGATAAGGATATTAGAAGTCACTGAGGGGTTGTTCTGTGACCATATAAAGGCACAAGGCTGCAGGCTGAGTTATACAGGGAACTCTGAGTATCACTCATGTATTATAAGGGATAATGTACCCCCTACTGTAAATGATAAGGATATTAGAAGTCACTGAGGGGTTGTTCTGTGACCATATAAAGACACAAGGCTGCAGGCTGAGTTATACAGGGAACTCTGAGTATCACTCATGTATTATAAGGGATAATGTACCCCCTACTGTAAATGATAAGGATATTAGAAGTCACTGAGGGGTTGTTCTGTGACCATATAAAGGCACAAGGCTGCAGGCTGAGTATCAGGGGAGGGTACATATTAGCAGTAAGAATACGGTGCATCAGTTACAGTTAATAAGTACAGTTGTATTTTCGGGGTGCAGATTTGCCAGGGGATGGATTACATGGAGCAGAATCTTTGTGTTCACCGAGACCTGAGAGCTGAGAATATTCTGCTTTCCGCCATGTTGTCCTGTAAGATTGGAGACTTTGGATTGGCTCGTTTCATGAACAGCTCATCTATTGCCATATCCGCAGGTGATTCCCTATATTCCCTATATATCCACTGTATCTCCATCACTCCCTCCGCCCAAATACCCAAAGAATAAGCCCCACCCACTTCTCTCATTCTGTCCTTCAACACTGGTCCTGAGGAACCCAACCCTCCCCCCCCCACACCTAGTCAATGCAATGTCAGCTACAGGTGTATTACTCCCATAACCTGACTGTCCTTACAGTAAAGAACCCCTTCCTATGCTGATGGTGAGATCTCCTTTCCTCCCCACCAATGAATCACTCATTCCCCCTCTCTTGGTAGGGAATCCCATAACCTGACTGTCCTTACAGTAAAGAACCCCTTCCTATGCTGATGGTGAGATCTCCTTTCCTCCCCACCAATGAATCACTCATTCCCCCTCTCTTGGTAGGGAATCCCATAACCTGACTGTCCTTACAGTAAAGAACCCCTTCCTATGCTGATGGTGAGATCTCCTTTCCTCCCCACCAATGAATCACTCATTCCCCCTCTCTTGGTAGGGAATCCCATAACCTGACTGTCCTTACAGTAAAGAACCCCTTCCTATGCTGATGGTGAGATCTCCTTTCCTCCCCACCAATGAATCACTCATTCCCCCTCTCTTGGTAGGGAATCCCATAACCTGACTGTCCTTACAGTAAAGAACCCCTTCCTATGCTGATGGTGAGATCTCATTCCTGAGCAGATATAACATTTCTCCTATTGGCAGATGCTAAGATCCCTATTAAGTGGATGGCACCAGAAGTTTTCTTGGAGGAAAAGTATTCCAGTAAATTGGATGTGTGGTCGTTCGGAGTGTTACTGGTGGAGATTATCACCTATGGGAAGATGCCTTTTCCAGGTAAGTGATTAACAACAGGAATTTAAAGGGGACCTATCACCCTAAAGTTCCACAGTTGGGGTCAGTGACACCCCCCCTCCTATTTATAAGTTAAAACAAGGAAGAAAAGTCAAATAATATAAAAACTAGAAAAGATTCAGCATTACATAGAACAGTGAGATTTAAGGCACTTTGCGGTTAAATAGTGAATTATATCAGTTGTGTTTGTGGCCAGGAATGTTCATATAAGAAGCAGCTCCTCATTTACTGGTCACTCTGGGGCCGCTTTGGCCAAAGTCTTAGCAGTGACATCTGGGGGTGGTGTAAGAAGCCCATTGGCTGGAGCTCAGAGGGGCAGATATAATGATTGGTTAGTAAGTTATTTAGAATATCTGGATATTGTTGAATAAAATGTGCAGAACATATTTTGGGAGAAGCTGCAACTATGGGGCTTGTGCCAAATATCACCCCTATATAAGCTGATCCTTATAGTAATTAATGCTGGGGTACAGTGTATACATGGGACCTACTCCCTGCACCCTCCTCTAATATTTATATGCAGCTCAATTCCCTGACTGTGGGCTGAACCCCGTCCCCCAAATAAAGAGGGGTGAGAGCTGCACAAACAGGGGAGCCTTGAGACAATGTAGGAGAGAAAGTCTCACAATTCTCCCTTTTCTTACTTTCTGCAGAGAAAACCAATGAGCAGTACGTCAGGGAACTGATGGGTGGGGGGACCCTGCAGCCCCCCAGTGACTCTCCAGAAAATGTCTCCTACATTATGAACATGTGTTGGAGGAGAGAATCTCCCACCAGACCCTCGTTTGCTGAGCTGGAGCGTCTCATCATGGACCTGCTGACATTTAGTGAAGATGTGGTAGAGTAACTGTCACTTATGGGACAATGGCCATTTGGACACCACATGATACTAAAGCTGAGCCTGGGTCGGGACATTAAACTGAGCCTGGGCCGGGAGCTTAAACTGAGGCTGGGCTGGGAACTTAACATGGCATGGGTGCCTTAATACAAGGAAATTAGCCTTTCTCAGAAGCCAATGACTCCTCCATTTCTGAGTGGCCCTGGAGGAACCGGGACCCGACATCATAATGAGCCAAACTGCACACATGGGGGTAACTGTGGCTTCCTACCCCTCTTTGTAGCCCCAATAGTAGCCCCAATATCCTGCAAGAGGTTGCTAATAAAGGGATCAGTTATGGAAACCTTGTCCCTGCCCTGGCTTCTTCCTATTGGTTGCTAAGCACACTAACTGCATTCAGCCAATTAATCACTATGTGGGGGCGGGACCATATGAGATGAAAGTACCAACCCACTGTTTATTGGCTTTTCAGAATTTCAGATTTCAGACCCATTCCCTTCGTTGTGAGCAGAGAGGCGGATGTAGCGGAAATGCTGAAAGTTATTGGTTGGATTTAGGGCAAAGACCAGGGGTGCTTCACCAATGAGGCGACTTGAGACTGTTAACTCAGGCGGCAGCGCCCCACTAGGTACCAGGGGCGGCAAAAATGTCACTCCTGCTACTTTAAGAGCCGAATTTCCGGTTTTCAAACTGGAAATTCGGCTCTTCTAGTGCAGAGAGCGCAGTTAGGCGGTAGTACACTGGCCCTCTCTGCTGCCCTGGTGGACCCCCACGGACCAACTCAGGCGCAAAAAGGTAAGCGCACGGGGGAGGGGGTGGCAGCAACTGCTACTGCCTTGGGCAGAGGAGGGGCCAGGATCGCCCCTGGCAAAGACACAAAGACGCCTTCCTGTCTCTCACAGCGCAGCAGTCCAGTCCTGCTTTATGGCCACAGTCATATCTGTTACAGTGGGCACGGACCCTCTATGTCAGGGGTAGGCAACCTGCAGCTCCGGAGCCTCGTGTGGCTCTTCATTCTGCTTGCTGCGGCTCGGTCAGGTCGGCTATACAGCCCTCACTCCTGCTGGCGGCTGCTTGAGTGTGCGACCGGGGTAAATTATCGGTTAGATTACCGCAGTCACACACTCAGCAGGAGCGAGGGATGTATAGATGTCTCAGGAGAGACAGGCAAGGCCACAGCAGGATGATTCCTCATGGTCATTACCCCGGTCACACACTCAAGACAAGAGAGGGAAGATCAACATTGAACTTCAGAAATAGATGTCACATTAAACAGATGAGAACAGTAACATTTAATAGGGTTATTCAGTCTTTCATTTATTTCAAAGTAGCCCTACACATACTCACTGCACTTCTGTTTGTTGTATTCTCTTGTTGTAACAGTTACAATTAAAAAAAAGGTTAAAACTTTTTAAAGTTTATAATCTGTGTTATGATTTGCGGCTCCAGACTATTTTTCTTTAGTGGAAGAGGGAGCAAAATGTCTCTTTTGATAGTAAAGGTCGCTGACCCCTATGTCATTATATGATGGACCTGTCCGTGTCACACTCCCATAACCAGTCGTTTCTGTTTACAATGGGATTTGCTTCCATTAAGTAGGAAATGTGTTTGTGACAAATGAGTCTGTATTTACCTGTATTCACCTGTATTTACCTGTATGTACCTGTATTTACCTGTATGTACAAGTATTTACCTGTATTTACCTGTATGTAAAAGTATTTACCTGTATTTACCTGTATGTACCTGTATTCACCTGTATGTAGCTGTTTTTGTCTGTATTTACCTGTATATACAAGTATTTACCTGTATTTACCTGTATGTACCTGTATTCACCTGTATGTAGCTGTATTTGTCTGTATGTACTGTATGTACCTGTATGTACAAGTATTTACATGTATTTACCTGTATGTGCCTGTATTTACCTGTATGTACCTGTATTCACCTGTATGTAGCTGTACGTATCTGTATTTACCTGTATGTAGCTGTATTTACCTGTATCTATCAGGGCTGAAATACACAAGCAGACTATATGGGTCAGACTTTATCTTACAGAACCAGAACCTCCCGTGTAGTCAGGACACTGGGAAAAACCCAATGGGTCCCACCAGCCCAGATCCGCCTCCCCCCCACCTGCCTGAACCCCCTGACCCCTCCTCTACTGGTCGGGGGGCTGGGGGGAGGAGGATGGGGAGGGTTGCAGTGGGGGAGGGCGGGGCCTGGAGTTGGTGAATGTGTGACAGTGAGTGTAGTTCAGTAGTTCAGCTGTAACACAAGTGCAGGAGGATGTGGATACAAAGTGTAATGACAAATCACTCATTTAAAGGAGTAACACATTGGGGGGAAAGTGAGTTCTTGTTGGTTTTAGTTATACAGACAAGGTCATTAGTGAGTGAAATCAGGAGGAGAAGGAATTCTCTTACTCACGAAATGATTATAACGTTAAACGAGTTGTTCACCTTTAAATGAACTGTTAGTATGATGTTGAGAGGGATATTCTGGGTCAATTTGTAATTGGTTTTCATGTTTTATTATTTGTGGCTTTTTACTTATTTCGTTTTTTATTCAGCAGCTCTTCAGTTTGTAACGTCGGTTGCTAGGGTCCAAATTCCCCTAGCAACCATGCACTGATGTGAATAAGAGACTGGAATATGAATAGGAGAGGCCTGAATAGAAAGACTAGGAATAAAACGTAGTAATAACAATATATTTGTAGCCTTTGTAAAGTTCAGGGGCCACAACAGAGCAGTAGAATAATTGTCCTTTTATTTCAGGTTCAGACTTCAACAAGGTGTATGTTCAGCAGGTGAAATAAGAGAAATGAAACACAGACTTCAGCATAAAATAACCACAGATTTCCCATTCAGACTCATCTATTCTTGCAAAGCTTTTGATTGTCAGCGAGGAGAACAGTTTTTCTTTTGTGTCTTACCCCCCTTCCCAAAACTCTCTTAGCGCTCTTACACACGGGCGGTTTTTCCAGGGGTATGAGGTGGGTTTTGTCATTAATCACTGAGGAGGTGCAGCACAAAGGGTTAATACCCCCGGGACACACACAGACTCAGGAGCAGCCCCAGGGTGAGGGGTGTGTCTGTGTGACAGAGAAGGGCGGGACAGACTGTGGAAGTGACAGTTTGTGTATGGTTGCTAGGTTACACCAGTTAAACTGGAGGAGAGCAGAACCAGCAGTCTCCCATACGGTGAGTCCCACTGACACGGGGTGAACTTGCACCCTTATATCATCCTTGCACCCTCAAAATACTTGTGTTATGGTTGCACAAATTGTATTCTATACAATCACTGGGTCTCATTTATAAACAGTGAGAAAAATTGCACCTGGGCAGTAACCCATGGCAACCAATCAGCTGTCTGAAAATTGCTAATCACTGACTGGTTGCTATGGGTTACTGCCCAGGTGCAATTTTGTCCACTGAGCCCCACTGTGTGGCAAGGGTGTGAAAGGGTTACAGAGAGAGACTGGGTGCCAGGCAGAGACATACACTGTGGATGAGAGAGAGAGAGAGAGAGAGAGAGAGACAGACTGGGTGCCAGGCAGAGACATACACTGTGGGTGAGAGAGAGAGACTGGGTGCCAGGCAGAGAGACATACACTGTGGGTTACAGAGAGAGACTGGGTGCCAAGCAGAGACATACACTGTGGATGAGAGAGAGAGAGAGAGAGAGAGAGAGAGAGAGAGAGAGAGAGAGAGAGAGAGAGACTGGGTGCCAGGCAGAGAGACATACACTGTGGGTTACAGAGAGACTGGGTGCCAGGCAGAGACATATACAATGTGGATGAGAGAGAGACTGGGTGCCAGGCAGAGAGACATACACTGTGGGTGAGAGAGAGAGACTGGGTGCCAGGCAGAGAGACATATACAATGTGGGTTACAGAGAGACTGGGTGCAAGGAAGAGACATACCCTGTGGGTCAGAGGGAGACTGGGTACTTGCAAGGTAAAGTGTTAGTAGTATGTTCCCATTTGTGCCCTGCAGATGCCGCCTAAGAAGAAATCCTCCAAGAAAGCAGCAAAGGCTTCTGGGAAGGAAGGCCCAGTGGAGGCAGAAGAGGCTGTTGGGGAGGCTACTCAGGAGAGGACTGTGAGTGAGCGGGAGGCTAGGATGCAGGCAGAACATACTCTGTTGGCCTCAGAGCAGGAAGGGCTGAGGAAGAGGATGGAGCAGCTGAGGAAGGAGAATGAGTTGTTGCAGGAGGAGGCAGAGAGGGTGCGTATAGAGAGTCAGGAGTACCTCTCCTACATGAGCAAGAGGAGCCAGCGCCAGCAGGACACCATCATCAGCCTGAGTGACCAATACCAGAGGGAACTGGAGGACATCGGCAGGCAGAGAAAAGAAGTGGAGAGTCAATTTCAAGCAGAAGAGAAAAAGCTGAGGGAGACATTGCTCCACAGGGAGGTAGAAATGGCCAAAGTGATGAAGGAGCTGGAGGAGCTGAAGCCCATGAAAGAACTGCAGAGGCAGCAGCTGGTTCAGATCAAGGAGCTTGAGGACGAGGTGATGACAAACCGTGGGAGACATGCTGAGGCCATGCTCAGGGTGAAGAGCGCATTCCTGCGGGAGAAGGCCCAGTGCCAAAAGGACTCAGAACAGCGGTTAGACCAGTTGTCCCAAGAGGCCCACAAAGAGGCAAAGAAGGCAATTGTGGAGATGAGCACCAGAGTGAAAGAGGAGAACCAGCAGCTCAGACAGGAGCTTCTTCTTCTCATCCGTAGTTCCCGGGTGCTGCAAGGCCAGAAACAGAAGCTGGAGGAACAGAACAAGCAACTGGTACGAGAGCAGCAGTGCAGGAGAGAACTGGTTATTGCCCACCGCAAGCTCAACAACATCTCCCTTCCTCCTACTCAGTGACCCCATCACTGATCAACAGCCCTACACCAAACTCACCCTAAACATGTCCCCCCAATACTCAACTAAACCCTGGCACTGATCTGCATGGTCCACTTAAATTCCCATTACATGTTCAATATGGCTGAGGGTTCTGCTATATTAGTTCTGCTAATAACTGTGAGCCATCACTTTACCCTAATGTATATCATATGGCTAATTTATTGTATGTAAAGCTGCCATAGGCTGGAGTCTAGATAGTCTATTAATACATCAATAAATTCATTATACACCAATCTGTGCTCTTTACTTGCACTCTCTCTCTCTCTCTCTCTCTATATATACTGTAACCCCAAGGACAGAGAAATACACCAAGTTTAATTATCATTATCACAAGGTTTAGGGGTGCAGGAGTATAGAGGGGACAGTGGGGTTCCTGACTGATGTACAATATCAATATATGTGTGAGATACAGATCATTATCCCAAGGTTTGGGGGTGCAGGAGTATAGAGGGACAGTGGGGTTCCTGACTGATGTACAATATCAATATATGTGTGAGATACAGATCATTATCCCAAGGTTTGTGGGTACAGGAGTATAGAGGGGACAGTGGGGTTCCTGACTGATGTACAATATCAATATATGTGTGAGATACAGATCATTATCCCAAGGTTTGGGTGCAGGAGTATAGAGGGACAGTGGGGTTCCTGACTGATAGTACAATATCAATATAGGTGTGAATACAGATCATTATCCCAAGGTTTGGGGTGCCAGGAGTATAGAGGGACAGTGGGGTTCCTGACTGATGCTACAATATCAATATATGTGTGAGATACAGATCATTATCCCAAGGTTTGTGGGTACAGGAGTATAGAGGACAGTGGGGTTCCTGACTGATGTAACAATATCAATATATGTGTGAGATACAGATCATTATCCCAAGGTTTGGGGTGCAGGAGTATAGAGAGGGCAGTGGGGTTCCTGACTGATATGTACAATATCAATATATTTGTGAGATACAGATCATTATCCCAAGGTTTGGGGTACAGGAGTATAGAGGGGACAGTGGGGTTCCTGACTGATGTACAATATCAATATATGTGTGAGATACAGATCATTATCCCAAGGTTTGGGGTACAGGAGTATAGAGGGACAGTGGGGTTCCTGACTGATGTTACAATATCAATATATGTGTGAGATACAGATCATTATCCCAAGGTTTGGGGGTGCAGGAGTATAGAGGGACAGTGGGTTCCTGACTGATGTACAATATCAATATATGTGTGAGATACAGATCATTATATCCAAAGGTTTTGGGGGTGCAGGAGTATAGAGGGGACAGTGGGGTTCCTGACTGATGTACAATATCAATATATGTGTGAGATACAGATCATTATCCAAGGTTTGGGGGTACAGGAGTATAGAGGGACAGTGGGGTTCCTGACTGATGTACAATATCAATATATGTGTGAGATACAGATCATATCCCAGGTTTGGGGGTGCAGGAGTATAGAGGGACAGTGGGGTCCTGACTGATGTACAATATCAATATATGTGTGAGACTACAGATCATTATCCCAAGGTTTGGGGTACAGGAGTATAGAGGGACAGTGGGGTTCCTGACTGATGTACAATATCAAATATATGTGTGAAATACAGATCATTTATCCCAAGGTTTGGGGTACAGGAGTATAGAGGGACAGTGGGGTTCCTGACTGATGTACAATATCAATATATGTGTGAAATACAGATCATTATCCAAGGTTTGGGGCTGCAGGAGTATAGAGGGGCAGTGGGGTTCCTGACTGATGTACAATATCAATATATTTGTGAGATACAGATCATTATCCAAGGGTTGGGGGTTGCAGGAGTATAGAGGGGACAGTGGGGTTCATGACTGATGTACAATATCAATATATGTGTGAGATACAGATCATTATCCCAAGGTTTGGGGGTGCAGGAGTAACAGGGGACAGTGAGGTCCATGACTGATGTACAATATCAATATATGTGTGAGATACAGATCATTATCCAAGGTTTGGGGTACAGGAGTATAGAGGGACAGTGGGGTTCCTGACTGATGTACAATATCAATATATGTGTGAGATACAGATCATTATCCCAAGGTTGGGGGTGCAGGAGTATAGAGGGGACAGTGGGGTTCCTGACTGATGTACAATATCAATATATGTGTGAGATACAGATCATTATCCCAAGGTTTGGGGTGCAGGAGTATAGAGGGACAGTGGGGTTCCTGACTGATGTACAATATCATATATGTGTGAGATACAGATCATTTATCCCAAGGTTTGGGGTGCAGGAGTATTAGAGGGACAGTGGGGTTCCTGACTGATGTACAATATATGTGTGAGATACAGATCATTATCCCAAGGTTTGGGGGTGCAGGAGTATAGAGGGGACAGTGGGGTTCCTGACTGATGTACAATATCAATATATGTGTGAGATACAGATCATTATCCCAAGGTTTGGGGGTACAGGAGTATAGAGGGACAGTGGGGTTCCTGACTGATGTACAATATCAATATATGTGTGAGATACAGATCATTATCCCAAGGTTTGGGGTGCAGGAGTATAGAGGGACAGTGGGGTTCCTGACTGATGTACAATATCAATATATGTGTGAAATACAGATCATTATCCCAAGGTTTGGGGGTGCAGGAGTATAGAGGGACAGTGGGGAATACAATATCAATACTGGCTATTACAGAGATATATTGGGGTGTATATATAAGACATCTGGGGATACAGCAGGTGATTACAGCAGTACAAGGGGTTCCCTATAGTTTAGAGGTGCAGCAGTTACAGTGTGAGGTGAGTTTATATAACAGCAGAGATGTGGGTGAAATAAAATACAAGTATAAAGTGTAACAAAACGTGTGAGTTGTGAGTAACAGTTTGTAGCTAGAGCCTCACACACAGGCGGTGACACAAGACTGAAACTGTTTATTCTCAGAAAACCAATAAGACTTATAGAGTTGTCACGTGTAGTCACTTACGTAGTTGGCGGGAAAACGAACATCCAACCAGCGCGGGGTAATTATGGTTGCCACGGTTTCCGGAAGGCGTAACTATAACTTTGTTACTTCCGGGAGGCGGTCTAGTCAGCGCTCGCTTGTATTTGGGTAGAGTGACGTTTCGGGAGGAGGAAGTAGCGGAAGCATGGCAGCGGCTGAGGAGAGCGAGACCCTGTGCCTCATAGTCCTGGGAATGGCGGGCTCTGGCAAGACTACATTAGTACAGGTAACTTGTGTCTCCTCCTACTGACTCTACTGTGTCATGTACTGGCGACTGACCGACTGTGTCTGGGGGAGTGAGTGAGTGAGTGAGTGAGTGAGTGAGTGGGACACTGAGTGTGAGTGGGAGAGTGGGAGTGGGGGAGTGGGAGAGTGTGAGTGAGACAGTGTCTGTGAGTGGGACAGTGAGTGGGAGAGTGTCTGAGTGGAAGTGTGAGTGGGGGAGAGTGTCTGTGAGTGTGACACACAGTGGGGTTGGTTGAGTACTAAAGGAATGTGCTTGTTGTTTCCCCGCAGAGACTGACCGCTTATCTCCATGGGAAGAATTCACCTCCGTATGTGATTAACCTGGATCCTGCCGTCCATGAGATCCCCTTTCCTGCAAATATAGGTGAGCCCTCCCCCACTCACTCCCTGCACCCTGGCCACTCCCTGCAGCTTTGGCAGAGGGACATATTATGTGTCAGTCCCCAGTGCTGGCCATTATTGTTGTAGTGAAGGGGTCGGTGGGTTTGTTATGGGCATGTGAGTGGGCGCTCAGCACTAACTGTCAGTTCTGTTGCAGATATCAGGGACACGGTGAACTACAAGGAAGTCATGAAGCAGTATCCTTTGTCTTCCCACTTGCCTGCAATTGGGTTTCTGTTACAAAGGGTTAACATGACTGGCATGTATAATTCAATTGGCTGATATCTCATGGGGGCGGGCTCTCAGGTCTCACACACTATGTGCCCTGTCACTTATTCCTCCTTCCTCAGGGGATGCTGGGAGTTGTAGTTCTTAGTAATGCCACACGGTTACAGGGACTGTACCAACTGCACACACAGTAGCAGGGCAAGGAAAGTCCAATTCACTGGAGGGGGGAAGTTTGTTACTCACTCAATATTGTCACTGACTTTAGAGACAGTCCCCCCCCCCCCCGGCTTGTGTAGCGACTCTGTTACACGCCAGTCACACGGTCAATTAACCCTTGTTGTGCCAAGTAACAGAACTGACCCCATCAGTGCCAAGCAACACCCATCCTGACAGTCAGTGGATCACAAACTGACAGATCCCTGAGGCCCCTCCCACTGAATTCTGTGTATCCCAAGTACTGGCAGCAATGCTGTGGGACATCACACGGGCAACTGGATTCCACTGGGACAGTACTGGAGAAAAATCCACTCGTTTGGGAATGTGCAGAAATCCACAGACACGTTTTTAGAAGAAAAACTAACCCAACCAACAAAGCATTTTCATTGGTGGGGAGGAAAGGAGATCTCACCATCAGCATAGGAAGGGGTTCTTTACTGTAAGGACAGTCAGGTTATGGGATTCCCTACCAAGAGAGGAGAATGAGTGATTCATTGGTGGAGAGGAAAGGAGATCTCACCATCAGCATAGGAAGGGGTTCTTTACTGTAAGGGCAGTCAGGTTATGGGATTCCCTACCAAGAGAGGGGGAATGAGTGATTCATTGGTGGAGAGGAAAGGAGATCTCACCATCAGCATAGGAAGGGGTTCTTTACTGTAAGGACAGTCAGGTTATGGGATTCCCTACCAAGAGAGGGGGAATGAGTGATTCATTGGTGGGGAGGAAAGGAGATATAACCATCAGCATAGGAAGGGGTTCTTTACTGTAAGGCCAGTCAGGTTATGGGATTCCCTACCAAGAGAGGGGGAATGAGTGATTCATTGGTGGGGAGGAAAGGAGATCTCACCATCAGCATAGGAAGGGGTTCTTTACTGTAAGGACAGTCAGGTTATGGGATTCCCTACCAAGAGAGGGGGAATGAGTGATTCATTGGTGGGGAGGAAAGGAGATCTCACCATCAGCATAGGAAGGGGTTCTTTACTGTAAGGGCAGCCAGGTTATGGGATTCCCTACCAAGAGAGGACTTGATCCAGATAAGTTTGTGGGGGATATAGTGGGGACAGTAGAAGTGGGGTGATATCTCCTCTCCTGCATTGGTTTACACAAGAGGGAGGTTGATATGTTTTACCCATAATGCTCGGTGCTGTTCCTGAGTGGCAGATAGATATTCCCTGGGGCCAAACGGTGGCATCGTCACTTCCCTCAATCTGTTTGCTACAAGGTTTGACCAGGTGAGTTTTAGCGTGTGTTTGTGTGTGTGTGTATATATAATGTGTGTGTGTGTGTATCCCATCTGATCGTGGCCGCATCTATTCGTTGATGCGGTACCACAATCCGACCACCCGTTAGGCATCGTTAGGATCTGATCGTTGGGCCCTAGGGCCCACGATCGGATCAGCTCAATATCGCCCACCTCAAGGTGGTCATATCGGAGGGAGATCCGCTCATTAGGCGACCGCCAAACGAGCGGATCTCTCCATGTATGGCCACCTTAAAGGAGTATGTGACCAATCACAGAGCTGCCAGTAAGGAAGCCATTGCTCAGTAGCATTACCCAGCAACACTAAAGCCAATGGGGAAACTTGGGAGGAACCAGTTGTGAGACATTGGGTCACATGATGCTTACTCTCCCACAATGCACTTGTTTTATCCATGACTTCCTCTCACTTATGTCTAATTGATTTGTCATGTGACACGTGATGTCATTATGGGCTGGTACTGGTGCTAATTTTGGGTATTTTTACAGCAGGAAAGACACTGAGGGGGATGGGATCCAATGTCCATCCAACATTAATGTTTATTGATTTCTTTCCAAATCCTGCGAGTGCTGTATGAACTACAACTTGACACCCAGGTGGCTGCTGTTCTTGCCTTGTGCTCTAATATATGTATTTATTTATATAAAATGTTTGTGTGTTGCACAAGGACATCACATTCCCCCCATTTGTTTGCAGGTGGTGAAGTTCATAGAGAAGAGGCAGAAGAACTGCAGGTAAGTAGCACTGGGGCAGGTTCCATGGAGGAGGAGTCCTGATACTATAGCAAATACCCATTGTATTGGCAGGGGATTGGCCAGGCACATGGGATTGTATCGGTTATCCGATTGGCTGGGCACATGGGATTTCGTTGGCAGGGATAGGCCAGGCACATGGGATTGGCTGGGCACATGGGATTGCATTTGCAGGGATAGGCTGGGCACATGGGATTGCATTTGCAGGGATAGGTCGGGCACATGGGATTGGTGCCACTTACCCACTGCCTGTTATCACTTCTGCAATTTGAATAAAGCCGCTTTCTCTAAATACAAGTGTAGCGTATCTTGATGTGGATGGGCCAGCGCTGATCAGCGATACACAGGAATTGTCTTACATGGAATTGGATTGGCAGGGATAGGTCGGGCACATGGGATTGGATTGGCAGGGATAGGCCGGGCACATGGGATTGGATTGGCAGGGATAGGCCGGGCACATGGGATTGCTTTGGCAGCGGATTGGCTGGGCTCATGGGATTGCGTGGCAGGGATAGGTCGGGCACATGGGATTGGATTGGCAGGGATAGGTCGGGCACATGGGATTGGATTGGCAGGGATAGGTCGGGCACATGGGATTGGATTGGCAGGGATAGGTCGGGCACATGGGATTGGATTGGCAGGGATAGGTCGGGCACATGGGATTGTATTGGCAGGGATAGGCCGGGCAGCTCACATGATATTCCTGTTGTTACTGTTGCAGGTATGTTGTGATGGACACTCCGGGGCAGATTGAAGTTTTCACCTGGTCGGCCTCTGGGGCAATAATCACTGAAGCACTGGTGAGTTGGCGAATAGGAAGGAAGGGGCGGGTCCTGTATATAAAGCCGGCCATACACAAGCCAGTATTACACATGAACTCCATACAGAGCTGTCAGCTTATTGGTCAGTATATGGGGCCAAAACTATGGTCTGCCCAATAAATACCAACCAGCAGTGTGGCCAGTTCAGTAAAAGACGGGCTCATTTGGTGGGTGGGAGTTTGCATGAGCCCTGGGGCTGATTCACTAGCCCAGCAGTGGCCAAACTTATTCCATTTGTTGTTTGGTGCCAGGCTTCCTCCTTCCCCTCAGTGGTGGTTTATGTGATGGACACGTCCCGAAGTACCAACCCTGTCACCTTCATGTCTAACATGCTCTATGCCTGCAGGTAAGTGCCCCCAAACTGTCAGTTCCCTGGCACATAACTGGCCTCCTGCCCTGTATCTCAATTCTTGTTTCTTTCCCTTTCAGCATCATGTATAAGACCAAACTGCCATTTATTGTTGTAATGAACAAGGTAAGTGATTGGGGGGCACTGTATGGGGCTGAGGGTGTGGAATCCCCTGGAAACCTGGCGCTATGCAGTTGGGGAAATTTACTAACCAAACTATGTGTTGACATGTCTGGGCCCTTTAATTGGGGAATCGGCCACTTTGCAGCAGGACAGATGCAGGATTAAAGGAGAACTAAACCCTAAAAATGAATGTGGCTAAAAATGGCCTATTTTCTATAGTGAACTTATTGCAGGAGGCTAAAGTTTGAGCTTGTCAATAGCAGCAATGATCCAGGACTTCACACTTGTCACAGGGGGTCACCATCTTGGAAAGTGTCTGTGACACTCACATGCTCAGTGGGCTCTGATTGGCTGTTGAGAAGCTAAGCTTAGGGCTCGTCACTAATTATCCAGCAGAAAATGAGCTTCCCTGGCTGTAATATAAGCTGATGCTACAGGTTTGCTGATTATTCAATTCTGATGCTAATTGCACTGGTTTATGTGCTGCCATGTAGTAATTATGTGTATTAATTACTAATCAGCCTTATATTGTGACATTTCTATTCTATGTGTACTGTATATTGTGAGTGGCTCCCTAAGCTCAGTAAGTGACAGCAGCACAGAGCATGTGAATCAGTGAATCAGCAGAAAAGAAGATGGGGAGCTACTGGGGCATCTTTGGAGACACAGATCTTTACTGCTAAAGGGCTGTGGTTGCCTTGGGCTGGTACAGAAGCACAAAACATCATGTACAACATTTCTACCTACTTCTTCAGTTAGGCTTTACTTCTAATTTAAGCTCCTCCTACTGCACAGACGGCAATAATTATTGCCGTCTGTGCAATTGGGTGCAGGATTAAGCTCCTCCTCTCTTGCAGACAGATATAATCGATCACAGCTTTGCAGTGGAATGGATGCAGGATTTTGAGACCTTCCAGGACGCTCTGAACCAAGAAACGTCGTACGTCAGTAACCTGACCCGATCCATGAGTCTGGTGCTGGATGAGTTCTACACTGCCCTGCGGGTAACGTTCAGCAGAATTGGGGTGCTGCCACTTAGCCCAGAGTCTGTGTGTAGAAATGACAGTTGTGTGGCCCTTGTTGGTAGTTACTGGTCATTATATTAATCCTGTGTGCTGCCCCCGCAGGTGGTGGGAGTCTCTGCAGTGACAGGCGCTGGCATGGACGACTTCTTTGTGAAGGTGACGGAGGCAGCGGATGAATATGAACGGTGAGTGGGGGTCTCTGATGTGAGAGGTTTGATCCGTAGCCCCCCGTCAGGGCAAATCCACTGGCACAGTATCGCTTTATTGACTCACTCTCTCATTTCCACAGGGAATATCGCCCGGAATACCAACGTCTGCGGAAAGAAGCTGTAAGTGCTGGGAATGGGGGTCTGTATAGGTAGCCCACTCACTCTCTGAGTTGTTGTAGCCCCACAGCTGCCGAGTGGCCCTAAAGAGCCCAGTAAAAGCCATTCTGCCATGTCAGAGCTCATGTACACTGGGAGGAAGGGTGTGGCCTGTGGGAGGATTAGCAAGTGGCCAGCGGGAGGATAAGTGAGTGGCCAGCGGGAGGATTAGTGAGTGGCCAGCGGGAGGATTAGTGAGTGGCCAGCGGGAGGATTAGTGAGTGGCCAGCGGGAGGATTAGTAAAAGGATTAGAGCAGAACATATCAGATGGGAGTGGAGCAGGAGAACATATGGTACCAGTAGCAGCAGCACAAGGACTACTGGAAGGGGCTGATGGGAAAGTATGTTACACAGGAAGTGAGTCAAGAAGGTGCTGATGGGGGCGGGGTATGTTATTGTTATTTCCTGGGTGCAGGAGGAAGAGCAGAGGAAAGAGCAGAAGGAGCAACTGGAGAGGCTTCACAGGGACATGGGCTCAGTTGCCCTGAATGCTGGAGCGGGGGCAGGTAATGTTATCCAGCCTGGCACAGATCTCTCTTATACATTATCTGCTGTGACACAGAGCTTGCACTCTAATCTTTCCTCCATCTCCCCAGGCTTGGAAGAAGAAGCAGCAGTGGCCGGTCCTTCTGATCTGATTCTCACGCGAGGGAACCTGGAGGAGGAGCCAGAGGACAGTGACACTGATGATATTGACCATTCAGGTGAGGTGACCCTATAAATGTTCTGCACCCCTGTGCTGAGTACTAGAGGTTGTACCCACGTATAACTTACTCCTTAGTGCCAGTCAGGGGCTAATCATTACTGAGTATTTTATTTACACTGACGGTGCCCATGTCAGGAGCCCAGCGCATTCATAACTAGAACTAAGTGCATCGCAGTTCAGTCTCTTGTTTAATTCTGAGTGAGTGCCAGGGGCCCGAGTCTTAGATCTCTCTACATTCCCTGGGGCCCGAGTCTTAGATCTCTCTACATTCCCTGGGGCCCGAGTCTTAGATCTCTCTCTCTACGTTCCCTGGGGCCCGAGTCTTAGATCTCTCTACATTCCCTGGGGCCCCAGTCTTAGATCTCTCTACATTCCCTGGGGCCCGAGTCGCCAATCTCTCTACATTCCCTGGGGCCCGAGTCTTAGATCTCTCTACATTCCCTGGGGCCCGAGTCTTAGATCTCTCTACATTCCCTGGGGCCCGAGTCTTAGATCTCTCTACATTCCCTGGGGCCCGAGTCTTAGATCTCTCTACATTCCCTGGGGCCCGAGTCGCCAATCTCTCTACGTTCCCTGGGGCCCGAGTCTTAGATCTCTCTACGTTCCCTGGGGCCCGAGTCTTAGATCTCTCTACGTTCCCTGGGGCCCGAGTCTTAGATCTCTCTACATTCCCTGGGGCCCGAGTCTTAGATCTCTCTACATTCCCTGGGGCCCGAGTCTTAGATCTCTCTACATTCCCTGGGGCCCGAGTCTTAGATCTCTCTACATTCCCTGGGGCCCGAGTCTTAGATCTCTCTACATTCCCTGGGGCCCGAGTCTTAGATCTCTCTACATTCCCTGGGGCCCGAGTCTTAGATCTCTCTACATTCCCTGGGGCCCGAGTCTTAGATCTCTCTACATTCCCTGGGGCCCGAGTCTTAGATCTCTCTACATTCCCTGGGGCCCGAGTCGCCGATCTCTCTACATTCCCTGGGGCCCGAGTCGCCGATCTCTCTACATTCCCTGGGGCCCGAGTCGCCGATCTCTCTAACCGGGGTCAGCAGCTCTTGTCACTTCTAACAGCAGGTCCCTGGGGGGCTGTAATGAGCAAGTGGATAAAGAACAGAAATGGATCAGTATGGGCGGGGCTTGTGCAGGTTTAACCCCTCCCTCCCCACTGGCGTCTGTAACACATCCCTGTTTGTTTGTGGCAGTGGCTGAGGAACGACTCGAGGAACCGGCGTTCCAGAACTTCCTGCAGCAAACCCAGAGCATGTACCAGCAGAAGATGGGCCAGTGAGGCTACTGTGTGGGCTACGAGCGCAAGCAGGAAGTGGAGTAAGAAACATGGAGGGCTGTGATTGGCTGGATTATTATGGCGCTTTCATGTCGGTGGCAAAGTAAGGAGTGAAATGTTCCCAGAAGGTGGCGCTGCCGACTGGTTCTCTGCTGCTTCTCTCTGTGCAAGTGAGCTGACACTCCAAAGCCATGTCCTTGGTCCTGACCCCCTGGCACGAGCTCATTCACATGAATTGAAGGACATTGTATCCCCCCCAGCCTGGGATTATTGTGTTTTTATTTGTGTTTTGTCCCAAAGACGCACAGGGGCACAAACTGACTCGAAATCTCCTCCCCCCTGTGTGCTGTGTATAGCAGTATAAAGTATGTTCAGCCAATCACAAGTCACCTCTCAAACTCGTATCCTCTTGTGAGTGGGAATTTCATCATGGACTCGTCCCATCCCTGTACTGGGAAAGGATTGTGGGACCTGTTCAGTAGCCAATGAACACTGGGCAGTAACCCGTAGCAACCACTCAGTGATCACATTTTTCATTTCATTGGTTGCCGTGGGTAACTACGCAGGTGTAAATTTGCCCAGTGTTTATAAATGAGCCTCGTTATTGGTTCACATCTTATTCCAGTCGGTGTTATTTGATTGGCTGTTGTCAGTCTCTTTGGGATTGGTTACTGGCTGTTTAGATACTGCCCCACATTGACTGATTCACGCCCTGCCCTCATTGCATGAGGTTATGTTTTATGTTTGTGCCCCCCCCTGTGTACCCCCACATGACACCTGGCCCCCCATGTTTATTTGGGGGGTGCTATTTGCCCCCCCCTATCAAGTTGTAATTGATGTTACATTCTTTTGTTTCATTAGTGTAAATGAATCTGTTCAACCTGGTCACGTGATTGGTCTATTGGGTTGTGGGTGTGGCCAAAGGCAGGACAATCTCTTGCCCCTCCTTCCCCTGTATCCCCTTCATTCTCACCCCTTTGTGCCGATGTAACGGGAGGAGATAAAGTTCTACAACTTGTGCAGAGTGAAGGTTCAGGGTGAACCTCAACTGAGAGCCCCCCCTAATAAAGAGCCCCCCCCCGTTAGTCCAGTAACTTTACCCTAATAAAGGGCCCCCCTGTAAGTGCAGTAACATGAGAGTAAAGCAGATGAAATGTAATGATGTCATTGCTGAATGAGCCAATGATCAGGTTCTGCTCCAGCAGGGAAAGGGTCGGTCGTACGAGTAACAATGAGACGTAGGGTCCAGTCAGTATGTGATTAAAGGGGTAACACTGGCGCAGCATGTCCCCTAAATGTTCTGTACAGCAATGAGCAAGTCTCAACTACAGTAATGGGAATAACTATCTGCTCCATGTTCCCACAATGCTCTGCAGAGAGAAGCCCCGCCTACATGGGAAGCCATTGTCACATTCCTGATCTGACCCCTCAATGAGTTCATACTGGGGGGGGGGCAGCAAATCACATGACTCATTCATTACTGACATGAGAGCAAATGTGTAACATCATTCACTGAGCTGGGGGGTCACTGACTGACAGTTGCAAATAGTCATGTAACAAATATCTCATAGAGTCTAATGGACTTGCTGAGTAATCAATGAAGACGTTTCACATCCGAGCAGCTTCTTCAGTACAACTGACTGGTGTGGGAAGTTCATATAAACTCTTCCACTAATCCAATCACAATGGCACATTGTAACTCTTCAGAGAAACTCACAGAGGTGTAGATTGTGTGTAGTTGTGATAGGATTATCCAATGTGTCATGTGACTCCTAGATACAGCTGTTACTTGTGAGAGTTACATGAATGGATGTGTGACGTGTTCTGAATCCGCCGGGGTACAGATGTGACATAGTAAGTTGAGTTGAAAAAAGACACAGGTCCATCAAGTTCCGCCTTAAGTTTAGAAATAACCTGCCTAACTGTCAGTTGATCCATTGGCTAATCTCATTGGCTCCCTCCTGTCTGCTGGGAGGAGCTACTGGTGAATAAAGCATCCGACCCTTCCTTGTACCTATCTAATGTATCAGCCTGTACCACTGATTCACTTCCCAGCTCTCCCTGTAACACCCCTTTCCCTCCTCTAATCTCATTGGCTCCCTCCTGTCTGCTGGGAGGAGCTACTGGTAAATAAATCATTAGAGAGATTATTATATGATCCCCTTATATATTTATACATAGTTATCATATCACCCCTTAAGCGCCTCTTCTCCAGAGTGAACATCCCCAATTTGGCCAGTCTTTCCTCATAGCTAAGATTTTCCCTTTACCAGCTTAGTTGCCCTTCTCTGTACCCTCTCTAATACAATAATGTCCTGTTTGAGTGATGGAGACCAAAACTGTACGGCATATTCTAGATGGGGCCTTACCAGTGCTCTATACAGTGGGACCCCCTCCTCCCGTGACTCTCTGCCCCATTTAATACAAGTCAAGACCTTATTTGCCCTTGATGCTGCTGACTGGCATTACTTGCTACAGACAAGTTTATTATCTACAAGGACTCCAAGCTCCGTCTCCATTATGGATTTGCCTAGTGCAGTCCCATTAAGGGTATAAGTAAATTCTCCCTTTTTGTTCCCTAATTGCTCAATATAAATCTTCAAACTCCTCCCTGGATCTAGAGGATGAGTCGAGTCCAGTTGTTGTGCCTCTGAGTCTGAGAAGGTCAGTAAGACAATCTCTCTTCATATGAAAGTCAGAGACCACCTGAGGTGATGATGATGGAACTGGCCTCCAAACTGCTCTTTCTGAGTTGCACACAGTAAATGGAGGTTCTGAAGATACACATGAAGCTCAGCCTGCAGAGGCCAAGGCTATAAGGAAAACTGCAAATTAGAGACCATCATTAGAGGTTCAAATGGAGGAGCAAAGACACCAGGGGCTTAAAATCTCCTAATTGGAGGATCACTTGAAAGAGTTGAATAATGAGTCTTATGCACAGCTATGATTTTTAGCTGTAACACCACTTTGCCAAAGCACTTTTAGTGCACTCAAACTCATCCTTTTATCAAAGCCCATCTGAAGAAACGCCAATATGTCACCTACTGGCGGGGAAAATTGACCAGTCGCTTCTGTTTTTGCAAAAAGAACAAAATTTTCCCAAATGTGATCGTAAGTAGCATTCATTGCCTTTGCTTTTAACAAGATAGAAACTACCAGCAGGGAAATTCCTCTGTGTATAAGTCTTGTCCATTCAATCCCCATACCATTAAATTGAGGAGAGACGGGTCTGGATGTAGAAATGTGCTCTGTCCAAGACTGAAGTTCTATGGAATTTACATGTGACCCACCTACAATGCTCTGTGATGTGGCAGTTTGGTATTCCAGGCTGTGGTCATGACATCCACTTGTAGATACCACAACACTCTTTGGGATTGACAGATCTTCTGCTGAGAAGATCTGCTCTCTGATTCTGACTGCCTGGGAGAAAGAAGCATCTGCCACAAAATCTGATCCCAACTTCAGCTCTTCCATAGCTTCCATGATCTAGAGTGACCCAGGATTTAAAGGCTTCTTCAATATTAGTTATCCAATATTTAAAATTACTCTTACCAAGGAGTCTACCATTATGAAATCAGAAAGATGCACTGAAACTTCATTTTGAGAATCCGCTTCAGGTAAAATTTCCTCAGGGTTATAACCCTCTGATTCTAAATCTTCCTCACTGACCAGTTCCTCCTGAGGACTTTCTCTGGGTCTGTTTTTGGATTTTGAAGAAGTAGACACTACATTTGTCGACTCTGTACTTTCTGCCTTCTTTATCATTGGCAGCACTTCAGAAGAATCATCTGCTGTATCTCCAGCAACCTCCTTCAGACATTCAAAACACAGTTTCATTCATGGAAATCTGGAAGCAAATAATGATATATTATTATTCATAAAGGCGATAAGGGGGGGGCATTGTGCTACTTGATAAGGTGCAATACAATAATGAACTCGGACAACTGAATATCTCGGGTCATGTGATGCAACCAGTAATGATAAAAAAACAAATTGACCTCCTGATAGAGAATTCATGGTTAAATTCAATTATTGATACTATGGAGAAAGAGTTCTTGATCAGAACCCAAGGATCCCGTTACCATACGTTCTACCAAAAGTACATCGACTCTTGTCAACCCCCCATGGAGACCAATAGTCTCAGTTATCGGGTCAGAACTTGAACCTCTTTCGATGTTTGTCTTTCATTTTCTACAAAAAGTGCTAATGAAAATGAATGTGTGTCTTAGGGATACTACAGATCTCCTCTGCAGACTTCATGAAATAAATCCATCAGGGGTCATCTCATGTGAAATAGACATATAGAGTCTCAGAGATAGAGGAGCTATTATTAGAGACAAATCTGCAAAATAAAACTAATGATTTATTCTTAACTGCCTCAATATAATACTGATTAGAAACTATTTCATGTTTGACAATTCATCCTATTGGCCAGTGACCCCCAACCAGTAGCTCGTGAGTAACATGTTGTTCCCCAACCCCTTGGATGTTGCTCTCAGTGGTCTCAAAGCAGGTGATTATTTTTGAATTCCAGGCTTGGAGGCAAGTTTTGGTTGTATAAAAACCAGGTCCACTGCCAAACAGAGTCTCAATGTAGGTTGACAATCCACATAGGGGCTACTAAATGGCCAATCACAGCACTTATTTGGCTCCCCAATAATATTTTCCATGCTAGCGTTGCTCCCCAACTCCTTTTACTTCTGAATGTTGCTCACGGGTTCAAAAGGTTGGGGATCTCTGTTATTGGCAAACACAGGGCACGGCAATGGGTGCGACAGTCACGTCCACTTTTGCAAATCTATTTGTACATCACTTGGAAAAGAAGTTATTTTATTCATGAAGTTCATTATAGGATATTTTAGATTTGGGGATGATCTGGAATGGTTCCATGAATCAATTGGGGACTATGATGGGGGAGGCTAATTCAAGTCACAACCCCATTAAATGGACATATTTGTGCAGAACTTAACTTTCTCGATGTTAAAATGAGTCTGGATAAAGGTAAAATACACCCCCACCTTTATAGTAAATCAGTAGATAAAAATAATCTTCTCCATGATGGAACTTATTACAATTCTAAAGTTAAACACGCAATACCCAAGAGCAAAAAGAATCTCCTCCAGACCCCAAAGCTACACTGAGACCACCACTACCCTACACGGTTGCTTTTTAGAGAAAGACACAGACCGGAATTAATAAATAAGGCCATTAAGGAAGTTGAAATCCTCCAACGCGATTGTTTTTTGGTTAAAAAAAACCCGGCCAGTGATGAAATAACTTTTGTGTCCACATTTAACCAGTGGCAAAGTAGAAAAGTGATTGATAAATATTTGATCCAATCAGACGGGCAATTTGGTCATTTGTTTCTTCAGTCACCGCTGCTATGAGCAACATTGGGAGGTGAAGAGAAGGGCTCAGGAACTCAGACGTATAGAAGAAACTTGACACAGATCAGACAAACAGACACACAGGTTTCCAGACATTTAGGGGCCCATTTACTAAGCTCGAGTGAAGGATTCCAATAAAAAATACTTCGAATTTCAGAGTATTTTTTTGGCTACTTCGACCATCGAATTGGCTACTTCGACTACAACTTCGAATCGAACAATTCAAACTAAAAATTGTTCGACCATTCGATAGTCGAAGTACTGTCTCTTTAAAACTTCGACCCCCTACTTTGCCACCTAAAACCTACCATGGTACAATGTTAGCCTATGGGGAAGGTCCTCATAAGCTTTCTAAGTATTTTTTTATCGAAAGAAAATCGTTTGATCGATGAATTAAAATCCTTAGAATCTTTTGGGTTCCACATTAAAGGGATACTGTCATGGGAAAAACATTTTTTTTTTCAAAATGAATCAGTTAATAGTGCTGCTCCAGCAGAATTCTGCACTGAAATCCATTTCTCAAAAGAGCAAACTGATTTTTTTATATTTAATTTTGAAATCTGACATGGGGCTAGACATTTTGACAATTTCCCAGAATCATTTGATTCGATCGAATTTGACCAATTCGATGGTCGAAGTACCCAAAAAAATACTTTGAGATTCGAATTTTTTTCCATTCTAATTATTCACTGGAGCTTTGTAAATCTGCCCCTTAGGGTTACATTTCACCAGCGACATAGATGAATACAGATAGGGTCAGATTTATCAAGGGTCGAATTTCGAAGCAGAAAAAGCTTCAAAATTCGACCATCGAATTGGAATATTTCGACTTCAAATATCAAAGTTTTTTTACATTGAATTTGGCCATTTGCAGTCGAAGTAAAATCGTTTGATCGAACAATGAAATCCTTCGAATCGAACGATTCGAAGGATTTCATCCATCGATTGAACGATTTTTCTTCGACTTCAAAAAACATGGAAAAATGCTCTAGAAGGTCCCCATAGGCTAACATTGCACTTCAGCAGGTTTAATTTGGCAAAGTTTTTTAAAGAGACAGTACTGCGATTATTGAATGGTCGAATAGTCAAAGTATTTTTACTTCAAATCAATGTCGAAGTCATAGTAGCCTATTCGATGGTCGAAGTATCCAAAAAATTACAAATTTTTTTACTTGATAAATCTGCCCCATAATGATAAGGTAATTATGCTGGTGTTAAAGTATCATATAATATAAATGTTAAGCTCGGATAAGAAACTAGGGATGCACAAAATCCACTATTAAGGATTTAGCCGAACCCCCGAATCCTTCGCAAAAGATTCGGCCAAATACTGAACTGAATCCTAATTTGCATATGCCAATTAGTGGCGGGAAGGGGAAAACATTTTTTACTTTTTTGTTTTGTGACAAAGTCACGTGATTCCCTTCCCCGTCTCCCCGGGCAGAAGGATTTGGCTGAATCCAAATCCTGCTGAAAAAAGCCGGATCCTTTATGAATCCTGAACTGAATCCTGGCAATCATTCCTTTCTTGTCTCATACAGGCCCACCTAGCCCACTTCAGTTGTGGGATTGCTTATCTGGAAACCTGTTATCCAGAATTACACAAAGGCCGTCTCCCATAGACTCCATTATAATCAAATAATCAATTTTTTTATTTTTGCAAAATTTTTTTAATTTTGCAAGTATCTAATTGTTCGATCAAAGTAATTAAAAAAAAACACTTTGATTTTTCAAAGTCCACTAATTGAGTTCAAGTGGGTTCTAGGAGGCCCCCCATAGGCTAAAACAGTAATTCAGCAGATGGTGAATGGTCAAAGTTGAAGTTTTAAAGTGACAGTACATTTTGATATTTAAATTTTTTTCAAATTCAAATTGAATTTGGACTATTCCCTAGTCGAAGTACACAAAAATAGCTCGCATTTGATTTTTTTTTTTACTTCCAATTATCAATTCAACCCTTGATAAATCTGCCACTTAAAGTATGAAGATCCAAATTACAGAAAGATCTGTTATCCAGAAAACCCCAGGTCTCGAGCATTGTGGAAAACAGGTCCCATACCCTTATTAATGTGTGACATAGGCGACCAAGCTCCCCCACCCACACAAGCTAAAAAGAAAACATTGGTGGCCAGGGCCCCCCAAGGGGAAATAAAGGTCAGGGCCCCTCCGATAAAAAGTACAAAAGATTTGGTGACCCGCCCCCCCAAGTTAAAACAAACATTGTTGGCCAGCCCCCACCCTACAAGTTAAAAAAAAATGGTGGCTGGATCTCCAAGTAAAAATAAAACCAATAGTGACTTGGGTTCCACATTAACATTAAAAAAACATTAGAGGTGAGACCTTTGAAAGAAAAAAATAAAGATCACAGAGGTGCTGCCACCTAGTGGTTACTGTGAAGAAGTGGGAGGAGCTGCAGTCACTAGAGAGAGAGGCGACATCTAGTGGTGATTGTCAGTAACAACAGCCTCATCTATAGTATTGGCAGAATGTGCGGCCCAATCACATCACACAGACACTGGCCCAACAGGCATTTGCCCAAATTCACAGCCAGTCTGGGCCTGCGCTCATGGACACTTGTTTGCTTTGTTATTAATGTATCACCTGCAGTAACTATTGTATCTGATACAGACTTACGACAGAATTGTGTGCAGACGTTTCTACTGCACTCATTGATTTTAATGCTTTTCCCCAAGTGAATGGACTTTAGTATAAGACAAGACTCTTTATATTCTCATCTTATAGATTGTGCAATAGACTTTAGCCCAGTGCAAAGACCTTGATACCCCTGAGGACATTAGTTACCCACTTGGTGGGGGGATGGGAAGGGAGTGTTTCAAAAGTGTTTCTGTTTGGTGTTACATGTAGGGGCCGAAACATGTTGTGTACTTAATCTTGACTTATAGGGGCAAATTTACTATGCGCCAAAGCGCCTAATGCTAGCGTCAATTTGCTAGCGTTGGCCATTTTCGTTACTTTGCAAATTCACTAACGGACGCTGGCGTACATTCGCTAGTGTTACTTCGCACCCTTACGGCTGCCGAATTTGCGCAACGGACGTAACTACGCAAATTCACTAACTTGCGCAGTGTACTGAACGCTACCTTTTACGCTAGACTTCCTTCGCCACCTCAGACCTGGCGAAGCGCAATAGAGTAGATAGGGATTGCTTCAAAAAAAGTTACAATTTCGCTGGCGAGTTTTCTACATGATGGCTGATAGGCTGAAAAAGATTGAATTTTTTTTGGGGCTCCCCTCCTTCCCCCCTACATTTCCTGACTCATTGCAACTTAACTATACAGTGGGCACATGTGTAGGGCAAAATAACATTTTATTTGATGTTTTGAAGGTTTCCCAGGCTTGTGTAGTGATGCTACGAATACTTCCATTGTAATTTGAATTTCGTGCCGTATGTAAATTAACCATCGCTAGCGCAACTTCGCAACCTTACGCTACCCCTGAGCGCAACTTCAGATTTTAGTGAATTTGCGAAGCGCTGACGCCTGGCGCAACTACGAATCTTAGTGAATGTCCCACATAGTTACATTCCTGCTAAAGTCCTATTAGCACTACTATGATCCCCAGTGAACTTTCCAGGACCTTTGATTCACGAGGAGTTACCTGGGGAATTTGGTATCAGTTTAAAGGACAACCATTTCTGTTCTGTGTTTTTAGCTGAAAACCTAATGCCCCAATCAATACTCTGTAGGGCAGCCCTCAAGGCACTAAAATTAGCTTTTGCAAAATTCCTGGTTTTTGTTGCCCCAGTATATATTTGTTTTTTGCGCCAGACATTTAGGGGCAGATTTACATAGGGTCGAATATCGAGGGATTTTAATCCATTGATCGAACAATTTTTCTTCAACCTAAAAATTGATAGAAAGCTTATGAGGACCTTCCCCATAGGCTAACATGGCACCTCGGTAGGTTTTAGGTGGCAAAGTAGGGGGTTCAAGTTTTTTTAAAGAGACAGTACTTCGACTATCGAATGGTCGAATAGTCTAACGATTCTTAGTTTGAATCATTGGTTTCTAAAGGTGGCCATAGACTCAAAGATCCGCTCATTTGGCGACATCGCCAAACGAGCGGATCTTTCCCCGATATGCCACTAACGGCATGGCTATATCGGGGGTAATTTGAACCTATGGCCGTACGATCGAATTACGATGCACCAAGGGGCTCCGACGGGTCGGTCGGCTAAAAATCAAACCTTCCCGATCGATATAGTGGCCAGATATCGATGGGGAAGACCCGTCGGAAGCCCCCATACACAGGCAGATAAGCCGTCAAATTGGTCCAAACGACTGATATCTGCAGCTTTATCTGCCTGTGTATGGCCACCATAAGTCGTAGTCAAAGGTCGAAGTAGCAGTAGCCAAAAAAATCATTGGAAATTCGAAGTTTTTTTTTATTCTATTCCTTCACTCGAGCAAAGTAAATGGGCCCCTAAATGATATAACATTGTGGTCATTATTACCCAGGGGTTCAATGACTTGCACATTTGCTATAAGTTCTGGCTCATTAGAGATCACTAGATCCACAATAGCATTTTTTCTGGTTGGCTCCTCAACAACCTGTGCCATAAAATTGTCTTGTAACAGTTTATAAACTTGTTCCCATTAACTGATCTGGCAGTACTGTTGCTCCAGTCAATATCTGGCTAATTAAAATCCCCCATTATCATTACTTACTTACCGGGACCTGTACAAAAGCGCTAGGCCTTTATATAATTGTGCGAAGCCTCAGCAGATCTTCCAACATTTGAAAATAGAAAAAAGGGATAAAAAGATTTGCAGCGTGGAGTGCAGTGAATTGTTTGACCCCGCCCATATTATGGCCACACCCCCTAATTACCATGTCCATTTGACACAATTTGGCAAGTTATTAACATTTAAACACATTTCTGTCCTTTTTATGTGTTATTACAGTTTTGCTAATGAGGGTGAATTGCCCTTTAAGCTGCAAGTTACAGTTTCCCCGAGAGACCTGCTTATCTTTAATTGTTACAAAAACTATCTAAGTATCTATTCTGGGCTCTCTGCCAAAATTTTGTTAATGAAGTTTTAGAAATGTGTCTTTTTCTGTCTGTTCAGTGCAGGAGATTAAGGAGAAAGTCGGGACATTTCAGTAACAATCTGGGACTGTGAGTTGAGCTGTCAGAATCGGGACTGTCCTGCACAAAACGGCCCAGTTGGGGGGGGTGTCAGTAACTTATAATATCCGTATATTTTACAACAACACATTATTCCCTATACAATGAACTGCTTGGTGGATATCACTCGGCCCGTTGATCTGATTGGCTGGAAGCTTTGGATCAGGAGCCTATGAAGTGAGCAGAACATTGTTAGTGCTGAGTCATCAGATACAATTGTCTTGTCTCTATCTGTGACTATTCAATGAGATTTCCTACTAACGTTGTAATTGTAACGAATTAATTGTAACGTCTGTGGTCAGAGCAAGAGAAATGCAGGTGTAACACACAAGGGATCAATGGGGATTACACATTATTATTATTACCTGCTCCTCACAATGGGGTCGCTCAGAGGGAGGGATGAGACGCCCCAGTTGCAGCTGGAAGTGTTGGGGCTACAGGGACTAACGCTCTTACTTTATTTCTCTGGCTCTAAGTCATTGAAAGGGCCACTTCACCTTTAACCTTTCATATTTTATACAATGGCCAGTTCTAGGCAACTTTACTATTGGTCTTCATTGTTTCTTTTTTACAGTTTTTTAATTATTTACCCTTTTCTTCTCTTTTCAACTTTCAAATGACCCCACCTAAAAACAAACGCTCTGTAAGGCTACAAATATATTGTTATTGTTACTTTATATTCCTCCTCTTTCTATTCAGGCCTCTCCTATTCATATTCCAGTCTCTTATTTAAATCAGTGCATGGTTGCTAGGGGAATTTGGACCCTAGCAACCAAATTGCTGACATTACAAACTGCTGAATAAAAAGCTAAATAAGTCAAAAACCACAAATAATAAAAATGAAAACCAATTACAAATGATCTCAGAATATCCCTCTCTACATCCTACTAACATACCTCCCAACTGTCCCTTTTTCGGAGGGACAGTCCCTCTTTTGACAGCTCAACCCGCAGTCCCTCATTTGTACTGGAAAGTCCCTCTTTTCTCTGCACTGAACAGCCAGAAAAAGAAACAAAGTTTCTCACTTAATTGGCTTTTAGCAGAAAGCCCAGAACAGCTAACAGGTGCAAATAAGATACTTTGTAACAATTTGGAGACACAAAAACACAGTTTAGATAAGGAGAAATATTTTCAAACTTTCATAACCTGCCAAATTTTGTAAAACAAACATGGTAATTAGGGGGTGTGGTCACAGAAAGGGGTGTGGTCAAAACAAATTGCTGCGCTACATGCGGGAAAAAAAATTTTGTCCCTCTTTTTACTTCCAAAATGTTGGGAGGTATGATAACAGTTAATGTAAAGGGGAACAACCCCTTCAGCAGCCCCATTACTTCATTCCTTCGCACTAACGTTTCGGGTGGATGAGAAGAAGCCGCAGTGTGTGTGAAACAACTTTCTCTGTCAATCTGCAGCTTTAGACCTGAGGCCAAATGAGCCTCTTCCGCCAATTTGTTTTGGTCTCACGCCATTTCCGGTAGCGGTCGGCCATCTTTTACACCGGGAAAGAGGGCTGGAACGCTAATTGCGGAAGTTGACTGCGGTTGTTTCAGGCGGAGTGGGTTGGAACGCATTAGACGGAAGTGAGCGCAGCCGGTTTCTTGTTCGCCGATAGAATGGAGAATCTGTTGATTTAACTGTGCGACACTGTATCCATGGCAACAGGTAATGACTTACTGTCTATAGGGAAGGGCCTCTCTCTCTACTTGTTCTGTATCTCAGTCCTGAGAGTCTCTCCTGTTACTTTATGTGTGTGAGTGGTGTCCCTAGAGTGTCAGCTCCATGGTTACACATAGAAACGTGTCTGCTGGGGAGCCCAAAGTATATATGTGTCACCCCAGTCTCACAGCTCATCATTAGTTAATGCTTCTCTTCCCTCTCATTGGCTCCCTGGCATCAGCTGATCTCAACTCACAGCTGCACTTTGGTCTCTCATTGGCTCCTCTAATTACCTGCCCCTCAGTCTCTTCATCAGAAACTAATTGGAATGATATTTAAACAGTTCCTTTATATTTATATATAATATTTGTGTATCACAGCTCCTTCCTCATTGTACATCCCATAGTAACACACAATACACTAGTGATCATATATCTACAGTCATATGAGAAAGTTTGGGAACCCCTCTTAATTCTTTGGACTTTTGTTTCTCATTGGCTGAGCTTTCTTTTAATATATAACTCGCCTTATGGAAACAGTAGTATTTCAGCAGTGACACCAAGTTTATTGGATTAACAGAAAATATACAATATGCATCATAACAAAATGAGACAGGTGCATAAATTTGGGCACCCCAACAGAGATATTCCATCAATACTTAGTTACAAATGTAACGGCCTCTAGACGCCTCCTATAGCCTTTGATAAGTGTCTGGACTCTGGATTTTCCATGATATTCAAGTCGGGGGACTCCAGAATATTGTACTTGTCCCTCTGCATAAATGTCTTTGTAGATTTCCAAGTGAGTTTAGGGTCATGGTCTTGTTGGAATATCCGACCCCTGCAGCCGAACTTCAACTTTGTGACTGATGCTTGAACATTATCCTGAAGAATTTGTTCATATTGGGTTGAATTCATCCGACCCTGGACTTTAACAAGGGCCCCAGTAGCCCCTGAACTAGTCACACAGCCCCTGAACTAGCCACACAGCCCCTGAACTAGCCACACAGCCCCTGAACTAGCCACACAGCCCCTGAACTAGCCACACAGCCCCTGAACTAGCCACACAGCCCCTGGACTAGCCCCACAGCCCCTGAACTAGCCACACAGCCCCTGAACTAGCCACACAGCCCCTGAACTAGCCCCACAGCCCCTGAACTAGCCCCACAGCCCCTGAACTAGCCACACAGCCCCTGAACTAGTCACACAGCCCCTGAACTAGCCACACAGCCCCTGAACTAGCCACACAGCCCCTGAACTAGCCACACAGCCCCTGAACTAGCCACACAGCCCCTGAACTAGCCACACAGCCCCTGAACTAGCCACACAGCCCCTGAACTAGCCACACAGCCCCTGAACTAGCCACACAGCCCCTGAACTAGCCACACAGCCCCTGAACTAGCCACACAGCCCCTGGACTAGCCCCACAGCCCCTGGACTAGCCCCACAGCCCCTGAACTAGCCACACAGCCCCTGAACTAGCCCCACAGCCCCTGAACTAGCCCCACAGCCCCTGAACTAGCCCCACAGCCCCTGAACTAGCCCCACAGCCCCTGGACTAGCCCCACAGCCCCTGGACTAGCCACACAGCCCCTGAACTAGCCACACAGCCCCTGAACTAGCCACACAGCCCCTGAACTAGCCACACAGCCCCTGAACTAGCCACACAGCCCCTGAAATAGCCCCACAGCCCCTGGACTAGCCACACAGCCCCTGGACTAGCCCCACAGCCCCTGAACTAGCCACACAGCCCCTGAACTAGCCACACAGCCCCTGAACTAGCCCCACAGCCCTGGACTAGCCCCACAGCCCCTGAACTAGCCCCACAGCCCCTGAACTAGCCACACAGCCCCTGAACTAGCCACACAGCCCCTGAACTAGCCACACAGCCCCTGAACTAGCCACACAGCCCCTGAACTAGCCACACAGCCCCTGAACTAGCCACACAGCCCCTGAACTAGCCACACAGCCCCTGAACTAGCCACACAGCCCCTGAACTAGCCCCACAGCCCCTGGACTAGCCCCACAGCCCCTGGACTAGCCCCACAGCCCCTGAACTAGCCCCACAGCCCCTGGACTAGCCCCACAGCCCCTGAACTAGCCACACAGCCCCTGAACTAGCCACACAGCCCCTGAACTAGCCACACAGCCCCTGAACTAGCCACACAGCCCCTGAACTAGCCACACAGCCCCTGAACTAGCCACACAGCCCCTGAACTAGCCACACAGCCCCTGAACTAGCCAAACAGCCCCTGAACTAGCCACACAGTCCCTGAACTAGCCACACAGTCCCTGAACTAGCCACACAGCCCCTGAACTAGCCACACAGCCCCTGAACTAGCCACACAGCCCCTGAACTAGCCACACAGCCCCTGAACTAGCCACACAGCCCCTGAACTAGCCACACAGCCCCTGAACTAGCCACACAGTCCCTGAACTAGCCACACAGCCCCTGAACTAGCCACACAGCCCCTGAACTAGCCACACAGCCCCTGAACTAGCCACACAGCCCCTGAACTAGCCACACAGCCCCTGAACTAGCCACACAGCCCCTGAACTAGCCACACAGTCCCTGAACTAGCCACACAGCCCCCTGAACTAGCCACACAGCCCCTGAACTAGCCACACAGCCCCTGAACTAGCCACACAGCCCCTGAACTAGCCACACAGCCCCTGAACTAGCCACACAGCCCCTGAACTAGCCACACAGCCCCTGAACTAGCCACACAGCCCCTGAACTAGCCACACAGCCCCTGAACTAGCCACACAGCCCCTGAACTAGCCACACAGCCCCACAGCATGATGGGACCTCCACCAAATGTGACAGTCGGTACCAGGTGTATTTCTTGGAATGTCGTGTTCTTCTTCCGCCATGTAAAGCGCTTTTTGTTATGAGCAAATAAGTCAATTTGTGTCTCATCAGTCCAAAGCTCTTTGTTCCCAAATGCCTGTGTGTTGTGTAAATGATCTTTTCCATAGAACAAGCGAGTGTGTTTGTGTGAGTGCAGAAAGGGCTTCTCATCCCCCTGCCATACACATGTTCTTTGTGCAAATTGTGCTGAATTGTAGAACGATGTACAGATACACCTGCATCTGCAGCAAGATCTTCTTGCAGGTCTTTGGAGATGATCTTTGGCTTGTCTGGAACATTCTCACAATCCTCCGCATATGTCGCTCCTGGATTTTTCTTGGCCTGTCAGACCTGGGTTTTACAGCAACTGTGCCTGTGGCCTTCCATTTCCTCATTCCATTCCTTACAGTTGGAACTGACAGTTTAATAAACCTCTGAGATGCTTTTTGTAGCCTTCCCCTAAACCTGATACTGAACAATCTTTGTTTTCAGATCTTTTGAGAGTTGCTTTGAGGATCCCATGCTGTCACTCTTCAGAGGAGAGTCAAACAGAAGCACAACTTGCAATTGGTCACCTTAAATACCTTTTCTCATGATTCGACACACCTGCCTATGAAGTTCAAGGCTTAACCAGCTAATCCAACAAATTCAGTGTTAAATGCATTCAAATTAGCTAAATTACAAGGGTACCCACATTTTTGCACAGCCAGTTTTTCACATTTGATTTAATTTCATACAACTGAATACGGCTTCACTAAAAATCTTCAAAAAACCCCCCAGTACTCAGATGTTCCTGGGAAATGAAAGACATACCATTGTTATCTTTTTTGTTGAAAGTGGAGTCAATTATTGGTGAATATACACTGGCAATAATTCCCTTTATACATCTCTATTCACTGCTGCTTCCTGCTCAGTCACTTCCACAGGGACCAAATGGGAATCTCCCAGGAACCCACTGAGCCAGTGATGGGGAACCAGGATCCAGATCAGCTGCATGAGACAATCCTGACTCTCACACTGGAGATTATCTACCTGCTGACTGGAGAGGTGAGTGGGGCAGTGAGACAGCTGAGTGGAGAGGTGAGTGGGGCAGTGAGACAGCTGAGTGGAGAGGTGAGTGGGGCAGTGAGACAGCTGAGTGGAGAGGTGAATGGGACAGTGAGACAGCTGAGTGGAGAGGTGAGTGGGGCAGTGAGACAGCTGAGTGGAGAGGTGAGTGGGGCAGTGAGACAGCTGAGTGGAGAGGTGAGTGGGGCAGTGAGACAGCTGAGTGGAGAGGTGAGTGGGGCAGTGAGACAGCTGAGTGGAGAGGTGAGTGGGGCAGTGAGACAGCTGAGTGGAGAGGTGAGTGGGCAGTGAGACAGCTGAGTGGAGAGGTGAGTGGGGCAGTGAGACAGCTGAGTGGAGAGGTGAGTGGGGCAGTGAGACAGCTGAGTGGAGAGGTGAGTGGGGCAGTGAGACAGCTGAGTGGAGAGGTGAGTGGGGCAGTGAGACAGCTGAGTGGAGAGGTGAGTGTGGGCAGTGAGACAGCTGAGTGGAGAGGTGAGTGGGGCAGTGAGACAGCTGAGTGGAGAGGTGAGTGGGGCAGTGAGACAGCTGAGTGGAGAGGTGAGTGGGGCAGTGAGACAGCTGAGTGGAGAGGTGAGTGGGCAGTGAGACAGCTGAGTGGAGAGGTGAGTGGGGCAGTGAGACAGCTGAGTGGAGAGGTGAGTGGGGCAGTGAGACAGCTGAGTGGAGAGGTGAGTGGGGCAGTGAGACAGCTGAGTGGAGAGGTGAGTGGGGCAGTGAGACAGCTGAGTGGAGAGGTGAGTGGGGCAGTGAGACAGCTGAGTGGAGAGTGAGTGAGGCAGTGAGACAGATGAGTGGAGAGGTGAGTGGGGCAGTGAGACAGCTGAGTGGAGAGGTGAGTGGGGCAGTGAGACAGCTGAGTGGAGAGTGAGTGAGGCAGTGAGACAGCTGAGTGGAGAGGTGAGTGGGGCAGTGAGACAGCTGAGTGGAGAGTGAGTGAGGCAGTGAGACAGATGAGTGGAGAGGTGAGTGGGGCAGTGAGACAGCTGAGTGGAGAGGTGAGTGGGGCAGTGAGACAGCTGAGTGGAGAGGTGAGTGGGGCAGTGAGACAGCTGAGTGGAGAGGTGAGTGGGGCAGTGAGACAGCTGAGTGGAGAGGTGAGTGGGGCAGTGAGACAGCTGAGTGGAGAGGTGAGTGGGGCAGTGAGACAGCTGAGTGGGACAGTGAGACAGCTGAGTGGAGAGGTGAGTGTCAGTGTGAGTGGGGCAGTGAGACAGCTGAGTGGAGAGGTGGGTGAGACAGCTGAGTGGAGAGGTGAGTGTCAGTGTGAGTGGGGCAGTGAGACAGCTGAGTGGAGAGGTGAGTGTCAGTGTGAGTGGGGCAGTGAGACAGCTGAGTGGGGAGGGTGAGCAGTAGAGGGGTCCCTAATCATCTCCCCAATATACAGGGCTACAGTGTTACAAAGAAGTCAGGTGATGACATGCCCCTCCCACAGAGCTGCACTGACTGTATGTTGGGAGGAGCCTGCAGGCACCATGTGACCAGCGCAACGGTGGCCCCTCCCCCTGGCTCCGTCATACAGAAGGAAAATGCCAAGAAGATCCTGGAACTGATGTCCAACATCATCCAGCTGCTGACTGGAGAGGTGGGTACAGCAGCCCCCCAATAATCCCTTGTTGCTTAGTAACAGTGTATGATAATCCCTTTCTCTGGCTGGGGGTGACTGTGCCATTGTGTGTGCCAGGTTGCCATAAGGTGTGAGGACGTCTCCCTCTATTTCTCCTTGGAGGAGTGGCAGTATTTAAAGGGGAACAAGAGCCGTTACAGGGAAGTGATAAAGGAGAACTGGGAGCAGCTCCTCCCACTGGGTGAGTAATGTTTGTAGGCCCAAAATATCACTACCGTGTGTAACTGGATTTATTAACAGCACCAGGACTGACCAGTAATAAACAGATTTACCCTGTAAATACAGAAGCAGATGTGGGCCAGAACATTAGGAGTAGCAGGTCCATTTGGTTGATAAATAAAGACACAAAGACATTGAAGTGAAATTGATACTTGTCACTTTTAGTCCCAGACACTTCAAAGCAAAGCAGTTCAGTGTAAAACATGTACAAAGTATGTAACTGTTAAGACATAACTTTTAATGAAGTATAATAAATAGAGGAGCGCTCATGAACATACACTCACTGCTATAACAGGCTGCAGTGCTGGACACGTGTCCTTAAAAAACAATCAATTAAAACCTGAATATAGTGGAACGGTGGAGTCAAAGTAAATCGCACCTTTCCTGGAGTTGAATTCTGGAGAGGCCTCAGAGCATTGATACCCGCTCCCACCCTCCATTTGTGCCCAACGTGTGCAAAAAGCCTGACTATCTACGTGGGGACAGGGTGGCCCCTGAAGAAGCCAAGTTAGTTGGCGAAACGCGCTGGGAGGGACGGTGGATATCCCAGCTTCCACCCTGTCCCAACGTAGATAGTCAGGCTTTTTGCACACGTTGGGCACAAATGGAGGGTGGGAGCGGGTATCAATGCTCTGAGGCCTCTCCAGAATTCAACTCCTGGAAAGGTGCGATTTACTTTGACTTTGACACCACCGTTCCACTATATGTACATGTATTACACTGAACTGCTGGGAGGAGCTACTGGTGAATAAAGCATCCGACCCTTCCTTGTACCTATCTAATGTATCAGCCTGTACCCCTGATTCACTTCCCAGCTCTCCCTGTAACACCCCTTTCCCTCCTCTAATCTCATTGGCTCCCTCCTGTCTGCTGGGAGGAGCTACTGGTGAATAAAGCATCCGACCCTTCCTTGTACCTATCTAATGTATCAGCCTGTACCCCTGATTCACTTCCCAGCTCTCCCTGTAACACCACTTTCCCTCCTCTAATCTCATTGGCTCCCTCCTGTCTGCTGGGAGGAGCTACTGGTGAATAAACATCCGACCCTTCCTTGTACCTATCTAATGTATCAGCCTGTACCCCTGATTCACTTCCCAGCTCTCCCTGTAACACCCCTTTCCCTCCTCTAATCTCATTGGCTCCCTCCTGTCTGCTGGGAGGAGCTACTGGTGAATAAAGCATCCAACCCTTCCTTGTACCTATCTAATGTATCAGCCTGTACCCCTGATTCACTTCCCAGCTCTCCCTGTAACACCCCTTTCCCTCCTCTAATCTCATTGGCTCCCTCCTGTCTGCTGGGAGGAGCTACTGGTGAATAAAGCATCCGACCCTTCCTTGTACCTATCTAATGTATCAGCCTGTACCCCTGATTCACTTCCCAGCTCTCACTGTAACACCCCTTTCCCTCCTCTAATCTCATTGGCTCCCTCCTGTCTGCTGGGAGGAGCTACTGGTGAATAAAGCATCCGACCCTTCCTTGTACCTATCTAATGTATCAGCCTGTACCACTGATTCACTTCCCAGCTCTCCCTGTAACACCCCTTTCCCTCCTCTAATCTCATTGGCTCCCTCCTGTCTGCTGGGAGGAGCTACTGGTGAATAAAGCATCCGACCCTTCCTTGTACCTATCTAATGTATCAGCCTGTACCCCTGATTCACTTCCCAGCTCTCTCTGTAACACCCCTTTCCCTCCTCTAATCTCATTGGCTCCCTCCTGTCTGCTGGGAGGAGCTACTGGTGAATAAAGCAACCGACCCTTCCTTGTACCTATCTAATGTATCAGCCTGTACCCCTGATTCACTTCCCAGCTCTCCCTGTAACACCCCTTTCCCTCCTCTAATCTCATTGGCTCCCTCCTGTCTGCTGGGAGGAGCTACTGGTGAATAAAGCATCCGACCCTTCCTTGTACCTATCTAATGTATCAGCCTGTACCCCTGATTCACTTCCCAGCTCTCCCTGTAACACCCCTTTCCCTCCTCTAATCTCATTGGCTCCCTCCTGTCTGCTGGGAGGAGCTACTGGTGAATAAAGCATCCGACCCTTCCTTGTACCTATCTAATGTATCAGCCTGTACCACTGATTCACTTCCCAACTCTCCCTGTAACACCCCTTTCCCTCCTCTAATCTCATTGGCTCCCTCCTGTCTGCTGGGAGGAGCTACTGGTGAATAAAGCATCCGACCCTTCCTTGTACCTATCTAATGTATCAGCCTGTACCACTGATTCACTTCCCGGCTCTCCCTGTAACACCCCTTTCCCTCCTCTAATCTCATTGGCTCCCTCCTGTCTGCTGGGAGGAGCTACTGGTGAATAAAGCATCCGACCCTTCCTTGTACCTATCTAATGTATCAGCCTGTACCCCTGATTCACTTCCCAGCTCTCTCTGTAACACCCCTTTCCCTCCTCTAATCTCATTGGCTCCCTCCTGTCTGCTGGGAGGAGCTACTGGTGAATAAAGCATCCGACCCTTCCTTGTACCTATCTAATGTATCAGCCTGTACCCCTGATTCACTTCCCAGCTCTCCCTGTAACACCCCTTTCCCTCCTCTAATCTCATTGGCTCCCTCCTGTCTGCTGGGAGGAGCTACTGGTGAATAAAGCATCCGACCCTTCCTTGTACCTATCTAATGTATCAGCCTGTACCCCTGATTCACTTCCCAGCTCTCCCTGTAACACCCCTTTCCCTCCTCTAATCTCATTGGCTCCCTCCTGTCTGCTGGGAGGAGCTACTGGTGAATAAAGCATCCAACCCTTCCTTGTACCTATCTAATGTATCAGCCTGTACCCCTGATTCACTTCCCAGCTCTCCCTGTAACACCCCTTTCCCTCCTCTAATCTCATTGGCTCCCTCCTGTCTGCTGGGAGGAGCTACTGGTGAATAAAGCATCCGACCCTTCCTTGTACCTATCTAATGTATCAGCCTGTACCCCTGATTCACTTCCCAGCTCTCACCTGTAACACCCCTTTCCCTCCTCTAATCTCATTGGCTCCCTCCTGTCTGCTGGGAGGAGCTACTGGTGAATAAAGCATCCGACCCTTCCTTGTACCTATCTAATGTATCAGCCTGTACCACTGATTCACTTCCCGGCTCTCCCTGTAACACCCCTTTCCCTCCTCTAATCTCATTGGCTCCCTCCTGTCTGCTGGGAGGAGCTACTGGTGAATAAAGCATCCGACCCTTCCTTGTACCTATCTAATGTATCAGCCTGTACCCCTGATTCACTTCCCAGCTCTCTCTGTAACACCCCTTTCCCTCCTCTAATCTCATTGGCTCCCTCCTGTCTGCTGGGAGGAGCTACTGGTGAATAAAGCAACCGACCCTTCCTTGTACCTATCTAATGTATCAGCCTGTACCCCTGATTCACTTCCCAGCTCTCCCTGTAACACCCCTTTCCCTCCTCTAATCTCATTGGCTCCCTCCTGTCTGCTGGGAGGAGCTACTGGTGAATAAAGCATCCGACCCTTCCTTGTACCTATCTAATGTATCAGCCTGTACCCCTGATTCACTTCCCAGCTCTCCCTGTAACACCCCTTTCCCTCCTCTAATCTCATTGGCTCCCTCCTGTCTGCTGGGAGGAGCTACTGGTGAATAAAGCATCCGACCCTTCCTTGTACCTATCTAATGTATCAGCCTGTACCACTGATTCACTTCCCAACTCTCCCTGTAACACCCCTTTCCCTCCTCTAATCTCATTGGCTCCCTCCTGTCTGCTGGGAGGAGCTACTGGTGAATAAAGCATCCGACCCTTCCTTGTACCTATCTAATGTATCAGCCTGTACCACTGATTCACTTCCCGGCTCTCCCTGTAACACCCCTTTCCCTCCTCTAATCTCATTGGCTCCCTCCTGTCTGCTGGGAGGAGCTACTGGTGAATAAAGCATCCGACCCTTCCTTGTACCTATCTAATGTATCAGCCTGTACCCTGATTCACTTCCCAGCTCTCTCTGTAACACCCCTTTCCCTCCTCTAATCTCATTGGCTCCCTCCTGTCTGCTGGGAGGAGCTACTGGTGAATAAAGCATCCGACCCTTCCTTGTACCTATCTAATGTATCAGCCTGTACCCCTGATTCACTTCCCAGCTCTCCCTGTAACACCCCTTTCCCTCCTCTAATCTCATTGGCTCCCTCCTGTCTGCTGGGAGGAGCTACTGGTGAATAAAGCATCCGACCCTTCCTTGTACCTATCTAATGTATCAGCCTGTACCACTGATTCACTTCCCGGCTCTCCCTGTAACACCCCTTTCCCTCCTCTAATCTCATTGGCTCCCTCCTGTCTGCTGGGAGGAGCTACTGGTGAATAAAGCATCCGACCCTTCCTTGTACCTATCTAATGTATCAGCCTGTACCCTGATTCACTCCGCCTCCTGTAACTTTCCTCCTCTAATCTCATTGCTCCCTCCTGTCTGCTGGAGAGCTACTGGTGATAAAGCATCGCCTTCTTGTACTTCTATGATCAGCTGTACCTGATTCACTTCCAGCTCTCCTGTAACACCTTTCCTCTCTAATCATGGCTCCTCCTTCTGCTGGGAGGAGCTACTGGTGAATAAAGCATCCGACCCTTCCTTGTACCTATCTAATGTATCAGCCTGTACCCCTGATTCACTTCCCAGCTCTCCCTGTAACACCCCTTTCCCTCCTCTAATCTCATTGGCTCCCTCCTGTCTGCTGGGAGGAGCTACTGGTGAATAAAGCATCCGACCCTTCCTTGTACCTATCTAATGTATCAGCCTGTACCCCTGATTCACTTCCCAGCTCTCCCTGTAACACCCCTTTCCCTCCTCTAATCTCATTGGCTCCCTCCTGTCTGCTGGGAGGAGCTACTGGTGAATAAAGCATCCGACCCTTCCTTGTACCTATCTAATGTATCAGCCTGTACCACTGATTCACTTCCCGGCTCTCCCTGTAACACCCCTTTCCCTCCTCTAATCTCATTGGCTCCCTCCTGTCTGCTGGGAGGAGCTACTGGTGAATAAAGCATCCGACCCTTCCTTGTACCTATCTAATGTATCAGCCTGTACCCCTGATTCACTTCCCAGCTCTCTCTGTAACACCCCTTTCCCTCCTCTAATCTCATTGGCTCCCTCCTGTCTGCTGGAGGAGCTACTGGTGAATAAAGCAACCGACCCTTCCTTGTACCTATCTAATGTATCAGCCTGTACCCCTGATTCACTTCCCAGCTCTCCCTGTAACACCCCTTTCCCTCCTCTAATCTCATTGGCTCCCTCCTGTCTGCTGGGAGGAGCTACTGGTGAATAAAGCATCCGACCCTTCCTTGTACCTATCTAATGTATCAGCCTGTACCCCTGATTCACTTCCCAGCTCTCCCTGTAACACCCCTTTCCCTCCTCTAATCTCATTGGCTCCCTCCTGTCTGCTGGGAGGAGCTACTGGTGAATAAAGCATCCGACCCTTCCTTGTACCTATCTAATGTATCAGCCTGTACCACTGATTCACTTCCCAGCTCTCCCTGTAACACCCCTTTCCCTCCTCTAATCTCATTGGCTCCCTCCTGTCTGCTGGGAGGAGCTACTGGTGAATAAAGCATCCGACCCTTCCTTGTACCTATCTAATGTATCAGCCTGTACCACTGATTCACTTCCCGGCTCTCCCTGTAACACCCCTTTCCCTCCTCTAATCTCATTGGCTCCCTCCTGTCTGCTGGGAGGAGCTACTGGTGAATAAAGCATCCGACCCTTCCTTGTACCTATCTAATGTATCAGCCTGTACCCCTGATTCACTTCCCAGCTCTCTCTGTAACACCCCTTTCCCTCCTCTAATCTCATTGGCTCCCTCCTGTCTGCTGGGAGGAGCTACTGGTGAATAAAGCATCCGACCCTTCCTTGTACCTATCTAATGTATCAGCCTGTACCCCTGATTCACTTCCCAGCTCTCCCTGTAACACCCCTTTCCCTCCTCTAATCTCATTGGCTCCCTCCTGTCTGCTGGGAGGAGCTACTGGTGAATAAAGCATCCGACCCTTCCTTGTACCTATCTAATGTATCAGCCTGTACCACTGATTCACTTCCCGGCTCTCCCTGTAACACCCCTTTCCCTCCTCTAATCTCATTGGCTCCCTCCTGTCTGCTGGGAGGAGCTACTGGTGAATAAAGCATCCGACCCTTCCTTGTACCTATCTAATGTATCAGCCTGTACCCCTGATTCACTTCCCAGCTCTCCCTGTAACACCCCTTTCCCTCCTCTAATCTCATTGGCTCCCTCCTGTCTGCTGGGAGGAGCTACTGGTGAATAAAGCATCCGACCCTTCCTTGTACCTATCTAATGTATCAGCCTGTACCCCTGATTCACTTCCCAGCTCTCCCTGTAACACCCCTTTCCCTCCTCTAATCTCATTGGCTCCCTCCTGTCTGCTGGGAGGAGCTACTGGTGAATAAAGCATCCGACCCTTCCTTGTACCTATCTAATGTATCAGCCTGTACCACTGATTCAGGGAGACAATTCCACATCTTCACAGCTCTCACTGTAACAAACCCCTTCCCAATATTTAGGTGGAACCTCTTTTCTTCTAATCGGAATGGGTGACCTCGTGTCAGCTGGAAAGACCTACTGGTAAATAAATCATTAGAGAGATTATTATATGATCCCCTTATATATTTATACATAGTTATCATATCACCCCTTAAGCGCCTCTTCTCCAGAGTGAACATCCCCAATTTGGCCAGTCTTTCCTCATAGCTAAGATTTTCCCTTTACCAGCTTAGTTGCCCTTCTCTGTCCCCTCTCTAATACAATAATGTCCTGTTTGAGTGATGGAGACAAAACTGTAGGGCATATTCTAGATGGGGCCTTACCAGTGCTCTATACAGTGGGACCCCCTCCTCCCGTGACTCTCTGCCCCATTTAATACAAGTCAAGACCTTATTTGCCCTTGATGCTGCTGACTGGCATTACTTGCTACAGACAAGTTTATTATCTACAAGGACTCCAAGCTCCGTCTCAATGACCTTAATGTCATATAATAATGGCAGGTTGATAACAAATAAAGGCAAGTGAATGGGTGAGAATTAAATGTAAATATAACAGGTAATTACTGGGCCAGACTCTTGGGCATATTTCTCATTTCAGTGTCGCGTTGTATCTCTGGCAGGTGGTGAATATGGAGGTGGGAGAGACAGTGAATGGGATGTGGGGGCAGATGTGCGCAATGCAAATAAACCAGACAAGACTGAGGCAGAAGAAGCAGATTCCTGGGGAGAAGGAAACCCCCCAAACCCTGACATTTCCCCAACTGATCCCCAAACACTGACCAACTGTATCTCTCATGGGATTAAGGAGGAATCATGGGAAGAGGAAGAACATTGTGAGTGGAACACTGATCCCCCTACAGAACAGATCCAGGGCACAGACCCCCCTACTGACACTGTGGGCTCCCACCTGAATATCAGCCAATCAGATAATCATAGTCCAAGTGGGATTAAAGAGGAACAGAGATCAGGCTCAGACCCAACTTCTGATACCAGGGGGTCCAGCCTAAATAACAGCCTGTCAGATTCAAACAGGATTAAAGAGGAATCTGACTCATGGGAAGACTGTACTAATTGGACCATGAATGCCATTACAGAACCAGGATCCAGTGTATATAGTAACTTGTCAGAACATTCTATATCTCATACAGTTAGAGGGGAGACGGCTTCATGGGATGGAGGGAACCCTTCCGACTGCTCCATGTATGTGCTTGTTGGACAGGGAACAGAACCTTCTAGTAAAGTCATGGGGTCCAACCCAAAGAGCAGTTTGTGCCTAAGTGATGGATCTAGTTGTACTAATGGGGGGCTGACATCAAATAAAGGGGCTTCAGACTCCAAGTTTAATCCTATGGGAACACCCAGAACTGATCCCGCTGCCCATATTCTGGGCCCAAAGCTCAGAGCGGCAGATGCCAGTGGTAATGAGCACAGTCCGTATGTTAATATTCGGGTCCTGGCTACAACTCAGCCGGGGACCCCCAACCCCAAGATGATGTACACGTGCAGCACGTGTGAGAAGCCTTTCACTAGCAGAAAGCACTGTGAGCGGCACCAGAGAGTTCACACACGAGAGACCACGTTTCCTTGCACGGAATGCGGCAAAGTCTTCACCCAGCGGTCGCATCTGACGGCGCATTCCCGCATGCACAGCGGCGACAATTCCTTTACCTGCTCCCAATGCGGCAAATGCTTCTTGTTTCAGAGCGATCTCAATCGTCACGTGATCACTCACACGGGGGAGAAGCCATTCACGTGCTCCGAGTGTGGCAAACGCTTCGGTCATTTGTACAGTCTAAAGAGACACCTGATTGTGCACACGGGCACCAAGCCCTTCTCTTGCACCCAGTGTGGCAAATGCTTTGGGCACCAGGGCGATCTGAACAGACACGGGCTCATCCATTCTGGCCACAAGCCCTTCTCTTGCACCCGATGCGGCAAATGCTTCTGGCTGCAGCGAGATCTCACTCGCCATGTAAGAACCCACACGGACCTCTCCCAGGGGCAAATGATTGATCTGGGGCATTAGCAGACTGAGACTCTGTAAGTGCAAATCTGTGTGTCTGCCCTATCTCCATGCCACCGCTTCTGAGACACCTCTGGGTAATTACTCCTCACTCCTTTGTGTCTTATCTGTGTTCTTCTGAGTGTCAGTGGGCGGGGCCTCTTACTGCATGGGAGGTGCTTCTGAGCTGACAGTGGGGGATGCCCTCAAGGACATAGGAGAGGTAGTGCCAGTGCATTTAGCACTATCAAATACCCATGATGCTCAACTATACCTCTTTGCTTGTTCTAGTGTCAGGTGCAAGCTGCTGGTCCCCCTGTTCTTTGGAGCCAGTGCATTTAGCAGTACCAGAGAACTGTAACATTGGTGCCCATAGCTGATTATTATCATGTACATAGAGCTGACTCCTCATATGGATAATGACCATCACCTGACACGTCTTTGCCCCTGTGCTGCTATATGTCATGTTGCCAGCCCGAGGCCATAGCAACCACTGGAGCAACCACAAGTTCTGAATGTTTATGTGAAAGTGGAGCTGCTCTAGAACATCCCCGAGCTGGTGAATGAGGTTGCAGGAGGGCAGCAGCTGGCACACTGGGCACCAACGAGCTGGCACAGCACAATAGTTAGAGCCACAAGGTGGCCCAGAATATGTTGTAAATAGCTCACCAAGTAGTAGATGTGCACCAGACCCCCAGCTTTAGGGAGCGGCACGCCAGAAAATTCAAAGAAAGAACAAGGCTGTCCGACACTCAATCGTGTGCAACCCATGATTTAGTGCCCTTGTGGGTACGAAACGCGTAGGGCGGATGGAGATGCAAGTATAAATATTTTAACTTTGTAAAATAAAGATATATTTTTAAACTTCAACTTTTCTGTTCCTGTGGATGTGATTGAGTGCCGGACAGCCCAGTTACTTAATCAGTTGGGAGGGGCTTATTCATCTTGCTTGTATTTGATGTCCGTTATTAAAGGGATATTGTTTCGGGAAAACATTTTTTCAAAATGTATCCGTTAATAGTGCTGCTGTTAAATAGTGTCTGTTGTTCAAAAGAGCAAACGGAGTTATTTATATTTAATTTTGAAATCTGACATGGGGCTAGATATGTTATTAGTTTCCCAGCTGCCCCCAGTCATGTGACTTGTGCTCTAATAAACTTCAGTCTCGCTGTACTGCAATTTGGAGTGATCTTACCCCCTCCCTTTCCCCCCAGCAGCCTAATAAAAGAACAATGGGAAGGCAACCAGATAGCAGCTCCCTGATTCCTCTGCTGAGGCTATAGACCGGCTGTTGTCAGCCCAATTACATAGGCTCAAAACAGCCTCTGACAACAGCCTGTATGTCTATAGCCTGAAGGATTCAGTTGCCTGAACTGATAGTGACTCTAATATCACTGCTGCTCCTGTCCTGAATTTTAGCAAGTGGGTGAACAGACAAAACTGCCCATACTGCCCCCCAATAACTGAGGGGGACTTCAGGCATTTCTCTGCCAGTTAAAATACACTATGGAAAAACTGTCACATGTACATTAGCCTCAATTAGCTTGTACAGTAAGGGAGATTTCATATATATATATATATATATATATATATATATAACTAAAAATTGTGCATACAAACAAACAAACTTTAAACACCTCCATTACCCGCCAAACAGGAAGTGACGCGTGAGAAAGTTGGGGTGTACATACTTAGATCTCTGCTGACCGGACTCCCTTCGTCTTCAGTTAAAAATAAAAGTAAAAAATACCCAACCAAAATGTGTGTTATCAACTGTCAGTGATAAGCGTGACTTCATGTGAAATATAAAAGGTTAAAATTCGTTATGACAGCGAATATCGTACAAGCAGCACCTGTCAGAAGGAAAATCAGCTCCCACATACCTCCATTATATGTGGCCACCATCTCCAGGTACAGTCCGGTGTACAGAAGCAGCAATCTTGTCCATCAGCACCAGCTTCCTAAAGTCACAAGCGCTCACCTGTGCTCACTCGCAGCCCCTCTACTGCACAGTACACCTAGCTGGCTCCCCATCAGGTAAGGATAGGTTTGCGCACTCTGATCATACAGATAAGCTGCTTGGCTCAATTGCTAGCGAGTCGGACAGTTCATGCCACACACCATCTGACACCCTGTCTGGGGCCTGTATCCAATTGTGGCCCGAAATCCACTTACAGATTTAGGGTGCAAAGAAAACCTGAAAGACAGACACAAAACATAACTCGAACGTTAAATTACAATATAGGTGCAATCAGCTGATCATTCTCACACTGAATATAGATAACACATTATTAGACACTAGTAACAGAGTACTGTCACATTCTCTGTTGTATTTAGTAACAAAACCATGAAAAAGATAACTTGTCTCTATATGATCAAACTATCACATTAGAGGATATGCTGTAACAAAAGTGATAGTTCTTCTCATGGCTCAAAGTTCATTCACAACCCTTATGGTCCAAAGTGCTCAAAGAGGACATAAGCCCAGCCAATTCACATAGAAGGGGACATCAGTAATGTTTCATTTAGTCCCTTGGGAGGCAGGACATCAAGTTTGTAAATCCACATAGATTCTCGTTGGAACAATAGTCGGTCCCTATTGGCACCTCTCTTCAGGGGGGGCACATGATCAATCACCATGAGTCTAAATTCATATGGTGGAGCAAAATTAGAAGATGACGTGGATGGTTACCTGATGGGGAGCGAGCTAGGGGTACTGTGCAGTAGAGGGGCTGCGAGTGAGCACAGGTGAGCGCTTGTGACTTTAGGAAGCTGGTGCTGATGGACATAGTTATAAAGTTACACAGTTAAATTGGGTTGAAAAAAGGCAAAGTCCATCAAGTCCAACCTCTCCAAAGTAAAACCCAGCCCCATACACACCCCTCCCTACTGTCACACAGCGCCGATTCGGACCTAAGCGCCGCCTCAGGCGGCTCCTGCAATGCCGCCCCCCCTCGCCGACTTACTTGTCGGGAGGGGAGGCAGGAACACTAATGCGGAGAGCGCAATTGCGCTCTCTCGCATTAGTAAAGCAGAATTTCCGGTTTAAAAACCGGAAATTCGGCTCTTAAAGGTGCAGGAGCGGCTTTTTGCCGCCCCTGGAAACCGCTTCGGCGTTGCCGCCTGAGGCGAGCGTCTCAGCTCGCCTCATTGGCGGCGCGCCCCTGCTGTCACATAAATGATATATACCCATATCTATACTAACTATAGAGTTTAGTATCACAATAGCCTTTGTATTATGTCTGTCCAAGAAATCATCCAAGTCCCTCTTATAGTCATTAACTGAATCAGCATCACAACATCAAGATTGCTGCTTCTGTACACCGGACTGTACCTGGAGATGGTGGCCACATATAATGGAGGTATGTGGGAGCTGATTTTCCTTCCTTCGTTACCATTCATAGTTTGCGGTTCTGTTCCACTGCTGATTAAAAGCCGAGTCGATGTACAATATGGATATGATACATCTTGTTACCCAGCAGCTTCCGTTTCCTGCGCTCTCTTCTCTCCTTTTCATCTCTGGTTCGATCCAATTCTTTAGACACTACTTTGTAACAAAAAAGTCCTTGATGGTTTCCTTATATGAGCTACATGATAACAGAACAGGTTGTTACACTCAGTGGAGCCACACAATGAGAAAGGCTGTTGCATCAGCGATTATCCACTAATAAATATTTTTTATTTAATCTAAGTCCTGCGAGTGAGATCTGTACAGTTCTCTTACATGGTTATCGTGAAAGACTGCACCCAGGCGATCGTGACGAGTGCCGGTTTCTTCTACCCCTATATAAATATATATATATATACATGCTAGGGATGCACCAAATCCACTATTTTGGATTCGGCCGAACCCCTGAATCCTTTGCAAAGATTTGGCCGAATACAGAACTGAATTTGCATATGCAAATTAGAGGTGGGAAGGGGAAAACATTTACTTCCTTGTTTTGTAACAAACACTCACGTGATTTCCCTCTACACCCCTGATTTGCACATGCAAATTCAGTTCAGCCGGCAGTAGGATTCGGCTGAATCTTACAGAAAAAGGCCAAATCCCGAACTGAATCCTGGATTTAGTGCATCCCTCCTAAATACACAGTATTGACTTGTACATAATGTTACATTGGTTTCAGTGAACAATAACTGCACATCATAAATACATTAAATTCAGTGACAGGCAATGATTTGTGATACCCCAGACTTCCTTACCCTTCCCAAAATGCAGGTTTCCTGAAGGCTGGACAAGATTTGAGCATTGTAGTGATCAAAATGAACTCAGAAATCATTGGCATTGCTAAAATCCATAGCCCCACCTTGTGGTTGTCAGGGGAATAGCTCCCAAACAGGAGAAACCCTGCTTTGCTATTACAGGACTTGGGTTGTATTGAAGTACAATGAGAAGGGGAGAAACAATAACTTATCTGAAAGCAGTTCCATTGTACAGTGCTGCCTCTTTCTGAACGTTCAGGATCAGACACAATGACCTAATATGTCTCCTACTCACTAATATTACAGACACAAAATAAACTTGTTGGTTCAGGAATAAAATGTTGTATTTGCAGTATATTTAGAAACAGCAACTACACCATAAAAATCATGACATAATCATATTAACCTAAAGCATAGACCTTTCCCTTTTCTCTCTGCTAAGCACAGACTGCTCCAATTGTTTGGGTGTCTCTATGGGCCGAGGGGTAGGTGATTGCTGTGAGCCATTATCTCTGTCCCCACTGTTAGATGCTTCCCATTCTATTGATTAGGTCAGTCTCCTATAATCTATATGTGGTACTGGTGGCAGAATTATGTGAACCTCCAGTGCTGCCCCACGAGCAGTGAAATATACATGGAAGGAACTTACTATGTTGCACCCAGATGTGGGAATGATCAGAGGTGATGAGTGAGGAGCAAATAAGGATGGGGGAGGGGTTATGTACACTGGGGTTTTTCTTTACAGGGTTTCCTTCTCCTTTAATGTGAATATTGACAGACACAGAGAGGCCAATAAGAGTGACTATGGGAACATTAGAAGTGAGTGTGAGAGGCCAATATTGAGTGAAGAACACAAGGGGTGCAGGCCCTGGGGTATTAACAAATAAGCTCCACCCACTGTGAATCAAGCCCCTCCCACAGGCCTCACACTATATAACACAGACATTGGATGGAGGTACTACAGGTCACGTGTCAGGGCCCAGACTTTCCCTGTCACTGTCTCCTCTCACAGCCGGACACGCCCACCGCTCACAGTCCCTCCCCCAGCTCCGTTATTCCAGTATGAGCGGTAGAGCGGCCCGTGTGAGGGGAGATATAGGGCGGGATCATGAGTGCCGGAGGGACACACACACACACGGACAGTTGGTGCTTATTCAGGACTCGGGGTTCTGTCCCTCACATCACACAGGGGGCGGGCACTAGGCTGCTCTTCTCTCAGCAGCGAATCAACCCCTGGCCCCGCCTCTTCCTGCTCGCTGTCTCCTAAGCTCCTCCTCCTTCGCGAAGGGAACCAGTGCTAGAGGCAGACATTGGGCAGCTGCTGTGAGATATCGGTGGCCGGAATTCTCTCAGGAGCCCCGGGATGTGCATGGCTTACTGATGTCTTACTGCGGGGAGTCCTCGCCTGCTGGGCCTGACAGTATCACTGATACGGGGACAGAGCACGAAACCCAAACACCCCCAGTATCAGTGAGCGCAGAGGAGAGGTAATGGCGGATCCCTTTATATCCTCTATTGGTACCTTACACACGTGACTGTCATCTTCAGCCAATCACATGCACCCGCCCGACTCCTAACTGGCCAATAGCAGCTCAGGGAGGGAAAGGAGAATTCGCTCAAAGTTTATCGCTGGTCTGCAGTTCCTCTAGGCAACACCTTGTTATTATGTACAACCAGGGCCGCCATTAGAAATCACGGGGCCGTACAACAAAATTTTTGGGGCCCCCTGGGCCCCGCCCACACTGACGACCAAGCTCCACCCCATATCCCGCCCACTCCACATCGCAGTTAAAAGACCACACAGACATCAGCGTTAAAAAAGTAACCCCCCCCACACAAGTTGTAAAAAGCTATTGATGGTCAGGGCCCCCTTATAAAAAATCGGGGCCCCAAAAAAAAAAAAATAATAATTTTTTTTTTTTTAAAAAAAAACATTGGTTTTTTTTTATAAGTTAAAAAAAAACTTGGGGCCCCAACAAAAAAAATGTAAAAAAAAACTAAAAAATAAACAAACATTGGTGGCAGGGGCCCCCTTATAAGTTAAAAACAAATTGGGGCCCCAAAAAAAAATTTGAAAAAAAAAATTTATTTTGAAAATAAAAAAAACTGGTGGCAGGGGCCCCCTTACAAGTTAAAAACAAATTGGGGCCCCAAAAAAAATTTGAAAAAAAAAAAATTTTTTTTGAAAAAAAACTGGTGCCAGGGGCCCCCTTACAAGTTAAAAACAAATTGGGGCCCCAAAAAAAAATTTTTTTTTGAAAAAAAACTGGTGGCAGGGGCCCCCTTACAAGTTAAAAAAATTTGGGGTCACCAAAAAGAAAATTAATTTTTTTTTTTTTTTTTTAAAAAAACAATGGTGGCAAGGGGCCCCTTACGAGTTAAAAAAAAAATTGGGGCCCCAAAAAAAAAGTTTTAAAAAAAAGATTGGTGGCAGGGGCCTATAGAATATTAAAATAATACATTGGTGGCCAGGGGATTAAAAAAAAAAAAAAACACAAACTGGTGTTCAGTAGAATTGAACTCATGGCTTCAGTACTTCAACTTCGCCTCCTTCCGTGACTTCGGGTCTTTTCACCGCTTCAGGACTTCGGCTTTTTCCGTGACTTCGGGTCTTTTCGGCGCATCGGCTTCGGCTTTTCGGCACTTCCGCATTCGACAACGCAAGAGGCAAGACGTACGGCTCGGGTGCTCGTAAGGGGGGCCCGGATCTTCAAAAAAATGCAGCACTGCCGGGCCCCCCTTCATGCCCGGGCCCAGTATGCTTGTCCCCCCCTGTCCCCCCCTGATGGCAGCCCTGTGTACAACTTACCTGCACTGAAGCACATCATCCCCCTCATGTTTCCCCCTCACATGTATCTCCCCTCACATGTATCTCCCCTCACGTGTATCTCCCCTCACTTGTCTCCCCCTCACGTGTCTCCCCTCATGTGTCTCCCCCTCACGTGTCTCCCCTCACGTGTCTCCCCCTCACGTGTCTCCTCCTCACGTGTCTCCCCCTCACGTGTTTCCCCCTCACGTGTCTCCCCTCACGTGTCTCCCCCTCACGTGTCTCCTCCTCACGTGTCTCCCCCTCACGTGTTTCCCCCTCACGTGTCTCCCCTCACGTGTCTCCCCTCACGTGTCTCCCCTCACGTGTCTCCCCCTCACGTGTTTCCCCCTCACGTGTCTCCCCTCACGTGTCTCCCCTCACGTGTCTCCCCTCACGTGTCTCCCCTCACGTGTCTCCCCTCACGTGTCTCCCCCTCACGTGTCTCCTCCTCACGTGTCTCCCCCTCACGTGTCTCCTCCTCACGTTTCTCCCCCTCACGTGTATCTCTCCTCAAGTGTCTCCCCCTCACATGTTTCCCCCCTCACATGTTTCCCCCCTCACATGTTTCCCCCCTCACATGTTTCCCCCCTCACATGAATCTCCCCTCACATGTTTCCCCCCTCACATGTTTCCCCCCCTCGCATGTTTCCCCCCTCACATGTTTCCCCCCTCACATGTATCCCCCTCACATGTATCTCCCCTCACATGTTTCCCCCCTCACATGTTTCCCCCCTCACATGTTTCCCCCCCTCACATGTATCCTCCTCACATGGACTTGTGTGTAGGGTTGGTCCCATTGCATCCCCACCAAAGGCCTAGGGTGGCACAATTTCAGGGGTGACATGGCAGCAAATAGGAGCACTGGAGACTGGTGTGCGGGACAAGATCACGTTTCTCCAGTGCAGGTCTAGCCATAGCTGGGCTCATACACAGGGACTGAATGGGGACAACTAAACGGGGGTGAGTGGAGATAACCTAGGGGCACCTGGATAGTATATGTGGCCTTGCACCCCCAGTTTGTGAGGTGAGTAACCCCTCAAGTGTATCCCACAGCCCCCACAAATACCCCCTATACTGCATCCTCCAACTCTACTCCTGTACTAATCCCACAGCCCAAGAAATAGTGTCTATAGTGTCTCTCAGCAGCCCCTCTGCCATTTATATAAACCCACACATTGACTTGATCACTAACCTCTCATTGTACTTTAGCCTTACTGGACCCCAAACAACCATACACACAAAATAGGAACAAAGACACACTCCATTCAATGCTTCTGCAACAAATCGGACTTTTTTCTTTATTCAGAGTGAGATCTCAGAAAACGTTTCTGGTTCAAGCCCCTTCATCAAGGCTTGACACTTCATGAAGGGGCTTGGCCCTGAAACCTTTGCTGAGATCTCACTCTGAATAAAAATTAGATTTTTTTGCAGAAGCATTGAATGGAGTGTGCCTTTGTTCCTATTTTTATGTGTATTATACAATAGCTTGTGATTGCAGCCGAGCTAACATTCAGCACCTCACATCAGTAAATATCAATTATTGTAAATAATTAGAGTATTCAGGCAGAAGAAAGCTTTGGATTGTATACCAGTACAACCATGGCAGCCACATCACCGTAACAATGAATCCTTATGGCAGGCAGGAGGAATATTATTACTAATAATTTTTATAGTACCAACATATTTTGTAGCAGGATTATATATATGTGTGTGAGCCCTGTAATATACACTGGCAATAATTCCCTTTATACATCTCTATTCACTGCTGCTTCCTGCTCAGTCACTTCCACAGGGACCAAATGGGAATCTCCCAGGAACCCACTGAGCCAGTGATGGGGAACCAGGATCCAGATCAGCTGCATGAGACAATCCTGACTCTCACACTGGAGATTATCTACCTGCTGACTGGAGAGGTGAGTGGGGCAGTGAGACAGCTGAGTGGAGAGGTGAGTGGGGCAGTGAGACAGCTGAGTGGAGAGTGGGGCAGTGAGACAGCTGAGTGGAGAGTGGGGCAGTGAGACAGCTGAGTGGAGAGTGGGGCAGTGAGACAGCTGAGTGGAGAGTGGGGCAGTGAGACAGCTGAGTGGAGAGTGGGGCAGTGAGACAGCTGAGTGGAGAGTGGGGCAGTGAGACAGCTGAGTGGAGAGTGGGGCAGTGAGACAGCTGAGTGGAGAGTGGGGCAGTGAGACAGCTGAGTGGAGAGTGGGGCAGTGAGACAGCTGAGTGGAGAGTGGGGCAGTGAGACAGCTGAGTGGAGAGTGGGGCAGTGAGACAGCTGAGTGGAACGGTGAGTGGGGCAGTGAGACAGCTGAGTGGAGAGGTGAGTGGGGCAGTGAGACAGCTGAGTGGAGAGGTGAGTGGGGCAGTGAGACAGCTGAGTGGAGAGGTGAGTGGGGCAGTGAGACAGCTGAGTGGAGAGGTGAGTGGGGCAGTGAGACAGCTGAGTGGAGAGGTGAGTGGGGCAGTGAGACAGCTGAGTGGAGAGGTGAGTGGGGCAGTGAGACAGCTGAGTGGAGAGGTGAGTGGGGCAGTGAGACAGCTGAGTGGAGAGGTGAGTGGGGCAGTGAGACAGCTGAGTGGCAGAGGTGAGTGGGGCAGTGAGACAGCTGAGTGGAGAGGTGAGTGGGGCAGTGAGACAGCTGAGTGGAGAGGTGAGTGGGGCAGTGAGACAGCTGAGTGGGGAGGTGAGTGGGGCAGTGAGAACAGCTGAGTGGGGAGGTGAGTGGGGCAAGGTGGAGACAGCTGAGTGGAGAGGTGAGTGGGGCAGTGAGACAGCTGAGTGGAGAGGTGAGTGGGGCAGTGAGACAGCTGACTGGAGAGGTGAGTGGGGCAGTGAGACAGCTGAGTGGAGAGGTGAGTGGGGCAGTGAGACAGTTGAGTGGAGAGGTGAGTGGGGCAGTGAGACAGCTGAGTGGAGAGGTGAGTGGGCAGTGAGACAGCTGAGTGGAGAGGTGAGTGGGGCAGTGAGACAGCTGAGTGGAGAGGTGAGTGGGGCAGTGAGACAGCTGAGTGGAGAGGTGAGTGGGGCAGTGAGACAGCTGAGTGGAGAGGTGAGTGAGACAGCTGAGTGGAGAGGTGAGTGGGGCAGTGAGACAGCTGAGTGGAGAGGTGAGTGAGACAGCTGAGTGGAGAGGTGAGTGAGACAGCTGAGTGGAGAGGCGAGTGTCAGTGTGAGTGGGGCAGTGAGACAGCTGAGTGGAGAGGTGAGTGGAGAGGTGAGTGGGGCAGTGAGACAGCTGAGTGGGGAGGGAGGGGTGAGCAGTAGAGGGGTCCCTAATCATCTCCCCAATATACAGGGCTACAGTGTTACAAAGAAGTCAGGTGATGACATGCCCCTCCCACAGAGCTGCACTGACTGTATGTTGGGAGGAGCCTGCAGGCACCATGTGACCAGCCCAACGGTGGCCCCTCCCCCTGGCTCCATCATACAAAAGGAAAATGCCAAGAAGATCCTGGAACTGATGTCCAACATCATCCAGCTGCTGACTGGAGAGGTGGGTACAGCAGCCCCCCAATAATCCCTTGTTGCTTAGTAACAGTGTATGATAATCCCTTTCTCTGGCTGGGGGTGACTGTGCCATTGTGTGTGCCAGGTTGCCATAAGGTGTGAGGACGTCTCTACCAGATTTACCATGAAGGAGTGGGAGAAATTAAAGGGAAAAACAGGTGTTTTCAGAGCAGCAAAGGCAGAGAATGGGCAGCAGGCAGGTGAGTAAGGGGTGGGTAAGTATCAGAGCTGTGGGTATCACTAATGAAAGGAAAACAATACACAGTTTAGAGCTTTACTGAGGGACAATTCTGTGTGAACAAAAGATTAACCTGTAACTGCTGGTTCATTCATTGGTTCATTCACCATTCACTAGGACTATAAAATTATTGTATATAAATTATTGGTATGTCCGACTGCACCTTACACAGATTGTATATGACTCACACCAGTCACTATCACACACACACTAGTACCAGCCATGTTTGTTTTTGGAACCAAAGGACCAAGAGAGAAGTCCCAAGCACTGGGAGAAGATACAGACTCATTCACTGCCTGTGGATATTCATTGTGCTAAATTTGTGTATGTTCTAACACATTGGCTTAGGGGGTTATTTATCCCAATCCGAATTTATCTCATTATTTTCTGAAATATACCAAACCCGCAACAGGTTATTTCCCCTTATTTATCAATACATTTTCCGAAAAATTCCAGTGCGGGGAAAAAATCATGAAAATCATATGAAAATTAGAATCATACAAATTTTTCGGATTTTCCACTCAAAATTATTTTTTTTTTTTTTAAAAAAAACCTTGAATTCTTCGAGTTTTTGGCATTTGGACTTTAATAAATAACTCCTTAGTGTCACCATATTTACTTCTTCAGACATACAGACAGGAAATGGTAAAACACCTGACATACAGGCAGGAAATGGTAAAACACCTGACATACAGACAGGAAATGGTAATAGGTTTGGGTTTAGCAAGAAATATCATAGAGATAGAGCACAAGTGGTGCACCCCAAACAACAAGCACAGGGGCCCCGCAGTTGAGCACTTAGGGAGCCAAACCAGTTGGCTAAGAGCAGCAGGACACATGCATCACACTGAGCTTGTCTGTTTCTCTGGCAGATGTTACAGAGGAAGATCAGAGACGTGAAGAATCCACATTGTACCATGACAATAAATTCAGCAGGACTGAGGCAGAAGAAGCCATTTCCCAGGAAGGACAAACTCTCCCAAATATACCTCCAACTGCTTCTCAAAAACCACCCAATTGTATCTCCCATGGGATTAAAGAGGAACTGGCTTCATGGGAAGGAGGAGAAGGTTCCCATCCAGTTACCCGTCCAAAACAAGGCATAGACAGAACTACTGACCCTCTTTTCCATGATGTTAAAGAGGAGGTGGATTGTCGGGCAAAAGGAAGGGAACTGGGGTACAGCATTGTTACAGTTATGGGGTTGAGGCAGGGAACACAAACACATGATAAGGAATCTATAACAAATAAGAGATTGGCTCCGGCAACTGTATCTGTACAGGGCACACCTACCTCTCAGGCTGGGACTAACAGAATCCAGCGTATTATCAGCTATAAAGATCTTCACCAGAGAACTCAAACAGGAGTCAAATCATTCCCTTGTTCTGAATGTGGCAAATGTTTCCCCCGCCGTGCCAAACTAATAGAACATTTCAGAACTCACACTGGAGAGAAACCATTTGCTTGTGACGAGTGTGGGAAATGTTTCACGCGGCGTGCAAAACTGGTCGAACATCAGAGAACTCACATGGGGGTGAAACCGTTTGCTTGTGAAGAGTGCGGCAGGGGCTTCACTTGTCGCTCGAAGCTTATTGTGCATTATAGAACTCACACGGGGGAGAAACCATTCACTTGTTCGGAATGTAAGAAGTCCTTTGCGTGTCACACGGAACTCTATAGACATTTCCGAATCCACACAGGAGAGAAACCATTTGCTTGTTCTGAATGTGGGAAATGCTTTCGGCTGAAGAGCAACCTTATTCAGCATGCCACTATCCACACCGGGGAGAAGCCATTCTCTTGTACAGAATGCGGCAAGTGTTTTGCACAGCGCTCACACCTCAAGGTTCACTACCGGACCCACACAGGAGAGAAACCAATCGCTTGTTCTGAATGTGGAAAATGCTTTGCACAACAATCGCACCTTACGGTGCATCGCAGGATTCACAAAGGGGAGAGAGAAGAGCAAGCAGCTCCATACTCCATAGACTTGGGCAAGAGTTTTGCTTGTGAGACAGAAGATAGTGCACATTTAACTAATGACCTTGAGACCCACCTTCTCACTCACATGGACAATAATACATTTTCTTGTTCTGAATGCAGTCAGTGCTTTAGGGCAGAAGTTGACCTTAAAGAACATGTAACTACTCATGGAGGTCCAACAAAAGAGGAGTCTTCTGGTTCTGAATGTGGCCAGTGCTTTGGGTCAGAGCTGGACCTTAAGGAACATGTGACTGCTCACACAGGGGAGAAGCCATATTCGTGCTCAGAATGTGGCAAGTGCTTTGGGTTTCAGAGTGAACTTAGCGAACACATGCGAGTTCACACAGGAGAGAAGCCGTTCGCTTGCTATGAATGTGGGAAGAGCTTCGGGCTTCAGAGCAATCTCAGCAAACACTTGATCATTCATACGGGAGAGAAACCATTGGCTTGTTCTGAATGTGGAAAGCGGTTTGGGTTTCAGAATGAGCTGAATAAACATTTCCTAATGCACTCTGGGGTGAAACCCATCACTTGCCTCCAGTGTGGCAAATGCTTTAAAACTCAGCGATACCTGCAAAGACATTTTATAACTCACAGTGGGAAGAAACCCTTTTCCTGCTCGGAATGTGGCAAATGCTTTGCCATTCAGAACAGCCTCACGAGGCACTTTAGGATCCACACTGGGGAGAAACCATATTCTTGCACTGAATGTGACAAATCCTTTGGCTTTCAGAACAGTCTAAAGAGGCATTTACAGTTACACACAGATAGGAAAAACCGGCTGCAACTGTTAATGGAAAGTGCTGGATTGGGCTGATTGTGCTGGGGCAGCTATGGGCCAACCTGCTGTGGGTATTAATTCTACCATTTCATGCATGATGCGGAGCTGATTCACAAATGGACATGTGCAGTTGCCCGTAGCAACCATTTAGATCATTGCTTTCATATCCATTTAATTTGTACTGGGTTTTCAGTCAGTAGATAAATATATAAATATATATATATATATATCCATTTGGCTGTTTGTACAGATACACAAAACGTATGTCCATGCTTCTGTATAATTATGATATTGAACCATATAACAATAAACACAATCCAGTCGGTGTGTGGTGTCTGTGGGTTGATCACACGGCTGCTGCTTCTTTCTTTATATAACAAAATCTATTGCACATTTGGGGGGCAGCATATCTTCTTCCTTGCTTAGGAAGCTCCGGCAGGAGGCAGACTGAGGTAGAGTTGGTACATGAGCCAGAGGTCAGAACCAGGAAATCCAAACGAATAAGGAACAAAGATGGGGCTCAAATGAATCACAGGCTAGATCTTGGCTAGGAATCTTAATGAGCGAGCAAGTTGTTGTTGCAAGAGCTAAGTTCACATCCAATAGATCCTGACATGTAGTCCTATTTGTCCAACCATATAGGAGAGTCACATTGACATGTACTGTATGTGCTTGAGCCTGTGTCACCCTGAAAGTGCCTGATCTCGTCTGATCTCAGAAGCGATACAGGGTTGGGCCTGCTTAATACCTGGATGGGAGACCGCCTGGGAATACCAGTTGTCGTAGGCTTTGCCAATTTTTCAACTTTATTTTGCCACAGCATCGCCGACAAGTCATGGAGCCAAAAGGTGCTGCTGTTCATCGCCTATAGACACATTACCCTGAAAGTGCCTGCTCTCGTCTGATCTCTGAAGTGATACAGGGTTGGGCCTGGTTAGTACCTGGATGGGAGAACCCCTGAGAAGTTTTCAAAGCTTCATTTTTTCAAAGTTTTCAAAGTTTCATTTTTTCAAAGTTTCATTTTTCAAAGTTTTCGAAGTTAGAGTTTTCAAAGTTTGAGTTTCCAAAGTTTTCAAAGTTTGATTTTTTCAAAGTTTTCCATGTTTAATTTTTCAGTTTTTAAAGTTTCATTTTTCAAAGTTTTCAACTTCATTTTTCCACAGTGCCGCTGACAAGTCAAGAAGCTGAAAAGTGCTGCTGTTCGTCACCTACGGCCACACCACCCTGAAAGTGCCTGATCTCAGAAGCGATACAGGGTCGGGCCTGGTTAGTACCTGGATGGGAGACCGCCTGGGAATACCAGGTGTCGTAGGCTTTGTGGCTCTAGTTGGTGGTTTATATTGTAACTGCTTTATGTGTCCCTAGAGTTAGATTTACACTTTCATTTGTTCTTGGATAGTCATTGTTCTTGGATCCTTTTGGTGGGCAGACTACTGTGGGCCTTCAGCTGGGGATCAGATAAATGTCCGTTATGTGTAACCAAGAACCCCTGTACCAAATGCTATTTTGTAGCTTGTCTGTGATGGACTTTATTTGCAAGCTCATTAGAAGACCTTTTGGAGTTGTTCTTCTTCTGGAAGGCTCTGTGTATGTGCTCCATACTGAATCCAGCCTGTGGGATTTTTGGAAGCAGTACTGAATCCTACCCTTGTTCCTATGTATCTGTGATGTCTCCTGAGATTGCCTTTGATGAGTAGATTGTATTTATTCTCCAAGTCCTCATGTGACGGCTACATCTGGACCCCACTTCTTGCAAATCCAGAATGGTTGCTTCAAGCTTGCCTGTTGATTCAGTAAATGTCGCATGTTTTGTTTCTAAGTGTTGTGTGTGGATAGCAGATATTTCCTACACAAGATCAACTAGGCTCTACTGAAAGTTTTTCTGCTGTTCCCTTTTCATGGAAGCAAGATATTCCTGTAGATCAGCTTTATCTTTCTTACATAGCTGGTCGTTCTGTATTGCTTTGGGCCTGTCTGGACTGACAGTTTGCACTAATGTTATCGTTACAAGTGTAGTGGAGTGGACACCAGGGCCTCCTGGCCATCCCTAAATGCGTCTCTTTGTTAGGAGGTACCTCTGTGGAATCTTGTTGCTCATTTCATAATTTTATGGGTACACTGTCCACATGGTACCTTTGCTAATAAATAAGCCACCTTATTCTTTCAAAAAATTATAGCACAGGTATGGGACCTGTTATCCAGAATACTTGGGACCTAGAGTTTTACAGATAACGGATCTTTCCATAATTTGGATCTTCATGTGTTAGGTCTACTAGAAAATCATATAAACATGAAATAAAGCCAATAGGCTGGTTTTGCCTCCAATAAGGATTAATTATATCTTAGTTGGGATCAAGTACAAGCTACTGTTTTATTATTACAGAGAAAAAGGAAACATTTTAGAAAATGTTTTGGTTAAAATGGGGTCAATTGAAAATGGCCTACTCGTAATTCAGAGTTTTTTGATAACGGGTTTCCGAATAATAGATCGCATACCCATACCTTGTTTATTTAAAAGTCAACCTCCAAACGATGAAACCCAGTGTACCCCGTATGGCCTTACTGGGGGGCAGTTAATCTAGCGCCTGGTGTAATGAGATGGCCGTATTTTGTGTGTGTGTATATATATATATATATATATATATATATATATATCTATTATACACAAGAGCCAGAAATATCCTGTAACTAATATCCTTATAAATGATGCTTAGTGATGTCATTTCTGTCACATGATGGATATGTTTATTATAAATAATGTACCCCCTGCTGTAAAATATAAGGTTATTAGAAGTCATGTTGGAGCTGTAAAAAAAGTATCCATCCTTCAGCCTCGTCCCTTTATATGATCATGGACTTCTCGAGTCGGCAGAGGGTGGCATGGCCACAGAGCATGGGTACAGAGAATGGTACCACTTGTACCAAATAACTTACAAACCTCACAACCGACATCAGAATCATTTAACAAACCCAATGAATGGTTTTACTAGTAATGGGATGCCCAAAGGGTAAAATAAGCACCTGATGGTGGTGCAGATTCATGGGTACCTGGAGAATTGCATAGGTACCGTCTTGTTGTAACTGTATATCTGTACAACTGGGGCTCATAAAGAAATACAAATTGAACTCTTATCCAGTGCCCTGTGTAGCAATGTAGGGACGTGGGTGGATGGATACAAGCAATGGGTTCATTAGAAATGGCATATAACTCAAAGGACAACAGCCAGGGCCATGGATGTCTCCCTCTCCACAACAAGCTGTGGGTACCATCTGCATACGGTGCAGTTGTCCAGTCAGTCAGCCAAGGTCCTGAAGAGTTCTGTTTGGTCCTACATGTTTCATGTGTCCTACACTGAGACTTGATGCTGCACCTGAAGAAGATTCTACGTCTGTCTTTGCAATCTCAATCAATCCAATTCAATGGGTCCACGTATAATAAAGATGGCAATGGGTCAAACATTGTGGTGAGTGCCATTCCTTTATCATAAGAGGAAGAGAGCAGGGAAGAGAGCATAGCCGATATTGGATATAAGGAGAGTAAGAAAGGTGGTGGGTTAACTGGGTGGGAAAGACGGGGAGGGAAAGTAGAAAGTGATGTAGAAGGTAGGTGTAGCAGTGAGGTAGATGGTTACCAGCTGTGCTAGGGAATGGAGTTGGTGGGAGAAGGGAGGCTTAGTGAGCAAGATGGGGAGGGAGACTCTACAGTCAGTCAGACAGTTCTGTAGTCTGTCCCCCGTTTCATAGGCTGCACCTTCAGTGACAACAGGACATCACAGGGGAAGAGGTTCTTGAATCAGATCTCAATGGGCTGATTAGTAGGTGGCCAACTTGTATATCTACCCACAAAGGTTCCATTGAATATGAGTCCTCCCATTGGACAGGAATGCCTGAGGTGCCGACCAGACCATTTCTCATGTGGCATGGACACTTAACAGTGAGAATATAACATGATGGTAGTCTGCTTCCCCCAGAGCCAATAAGCTGGAGGCAATAATATTGTGTAAGGGGCATGGTACTATGAGCCCTCACTACATACATGGGAAGAAAGCAATAGCACCCTGCTTACTGACACCCACAGGGTGGCTCAGAATTATTCTCCCTTTGCTATTGAATACGAGCAACTGCATGTCCTACATTGCTGTACATAAGCTACTCACCCCACTGTTTGATTGGCAAGAGACATGGGTCCCTAACGGACCTTCATTCAGTTTCCTGGCATTTGGGTGAAGTAAAAGTGACATTTCCCATAAATACCGGGAGGGACCCGTCTGATACACTGTGTAGCACAGCTCCCATCAGTCAAGGCACTGTACAAAGGATGTGTCTGGGGGTGTCCAAGGCTTAGCACTTGATCCCCTGTGCAACATGAGTGCAATGAATAGGGCACACTAATGACGAAGCATGTCTGGTTTTTGTTATTTCTTGAGGAAAACAGGGCAGAAGGGGACATTAAAGCCCCCATGTTTGATCTTTGTGAGGTAGGTAATTGGATTCCCATGACACGGATAATCCCTCTGCATAATGGTCTGCAGCTGAGAAAATGATCACTACAAAGGATAAAGGGTGTGTGGTTGTTTATACAGAGTTCAGTATCTCGTGTTAAACTGGGCTTATTCATGTGAAAGCAATACAGTGCTTTATAATAGATTTTAAGTTGTGACTTACTGCTAAACAATTATGATGTTTTGGGAATATGCCACTATGGAGGGATTCTGGAAGGAGCTTCCTGTTGAAGAGCTGCTGGCACTTAATTCTCTGTGCTGCCATTTAATTCTCTGTGCCAGCTTGTGGCTCCTCTGTACAACTGGCCATGCGAGCATCAACACTGGGCTTTGTTATTTGCAGCCATTTTATTATTCATTGCAGACTAATGCATTGCAACTATACAACCCCCTCACCCGTCATAAATGTCTCTGTCATGGGCTCCTGGCTGTGGGCCCCAACTGCCCACCTCTCACTTTGCTGCTCTACTTCTCTCTTCAGCCTCTTCTGTTCTTGCAGGGCTTTTTTTTCTTACAAATTTTAAATCTAATAAATACAATTTAAAACATTGTACAGGCCTTTAGAGTTCTACCCAGCATCTCCCCGCTTACCGTAAGGCCATCTTGTGTGTGTCAGTGGCACTGCACATGCTCAGTGGGCTCTGGGCTGCTGCTGAGGGTATGTCAAAGCCACTCAAGCAGGAAGTGAGGTCACATCTGTCATCGAAGATGATGCTACAGGGCTGATAATAAATCATCTTAGTGAATCTGAATACTCATCAGCTTTGTATTGTGAGTGATATATTGTATAGATACTGTATATAGGGACTGTTATATGCTTATCTATACTGTAAGTTCAGGTAAGTGACAGCAGCCCAAAGCATGTGCTTGGAAACCGAAAGGAAAAAAAGATGGGGGCTACTGGGGTCATCTCCGGGACAAAGATGTTCCCTGCTAAAGGCCTGTGGAGTCCTTATAAGCCCACTAGACTGCAGCATTTCTACCCCAATTTTTGTTGAAGTTCTAAATGAGTCAAATCCCTGCTGTAGGTTGGGCAGTACATGTCACAATACCAGCCTCACGGCACAACCCCCCGATTTCCATTAACATCTGCACCCTTTGAGCGAAATTAACTTATCATGAGCAGCAAGGAATTATGTGTCCCAGAACCAAGTCATTAACCGGCCAGTCATTGAATCAGCCCACTGCAAGGATGTGGGGGTTGCAGGAGCAGAATGAAGTCCAACTTGGAGACAAAGAGCAAAGAATACCAGACATTGGTCAGAACTGTAAGAATAGGGAGCTGGGCCAGCACACAGGACAATATGGATACTGGGCCAGAGTCAGCAGAGACAATTTCATCCAAGAAAAAGATAAAGGCAAGAATACTGAAGTGAGTAGGAGTTCAGGATAAAGGTATAAATTCAGGATCAAGCAGGAATTCAGGATTACGGCAGGAAGACTGGATCAAGCAGGAACAATAGGTCAGACAAGTTGACAATAAAGGCAGGAATACTGGGCCAAACAGGAGTCACTAGAACAACGGCTGGGTCACAGCTAAACAGCTCAATGACCAGTGATGATTAAAGGAGCGGAACTATAGTGTCCCCTAATGAAGTGACTGCCTACAGCTGATGGGTGAATATAGAAGACTGGGATGAGATTTAACAATGACATTCCAGTGGCTTCACTAGGGGAAGTGCCACTCAGCCAACACCCGAGCCAGAGTTTTGATCTGGACTGGTTCTGACTGTGCGAGACTTCCGCTTCTCCCCAGTGTGAATTCTAAAGTGTCTTGTGAGACCGCTCCGAAGCCCAAAGCATTTGCCACATATGGAACAAGAGAAGGGTTTTTCCCCTGTGTGAGTTATAAAGTGTCGGTTCAGTTCAGTGTGCCGGGCGAAGCACTGGCCACATTCAGAACAAGAGATGGGTTTCTCTCCCGTGTGGATCCTGTAGTGAACCTCAAGGTGTGAGCGCTGCTTAAAGCACTTGCCACATTCAGAGCAAGAGAACGGTTTCTCACCTGTGTGTATTCTAAAGTGTCTATTCAGTTCGTTCTGCCGTGCAAAGGATTTCTTACATTCCGAGCAGGTGAATGGTTTCTCCCCCTTGTGAGCCCTTTGATGGTCCACCAGTTTTGCACGATGAGTGAATCGCTTCCCACACTCGTCACAAGCGAACGGTTTCTCCCCTGTGTGATTCCTAAAATGCTCAATGAGTTTTGCACGGCGTGTGAAACATTTCCCACATACGGAACAAGCAAACAGGTTCTGCCCCGTCTGGGTTCTCTGGCGCCTCACAAGATCTTTGTGACCAATCATATGGCCTTTCTGGCTTTCACCTCTATTGTGGGTAGTGGTTTCCAGTTCAGAAATAGTCACTGAAGAGAAAGACTTATTTGGGTCAGATTCGGTATCAAGTGTTTCCTCCATCGGCTCCGTGACCATAACAATGCTGTACTCAGAATCTTTCCCTTCTTCCCATGAGTCCTCTTCCTCCTTAATTTCATGGAAAAGGAATGTGTTATTTGGGTCAGTAGATAGGCCTGTGCCTTGTACTGGCCGTGGATGGGAACCTCCTCTTCCTTCCCATGAAGCCAGTTCCTCTTTAATCCCATGAGAGCTGCAGTTGGTTGGTCTCTGCAGGGGAGCAGCTGGAGGAATGTTTGGGTGGGTTTGTCTTAGCCAAAGAAACGGTTCTTCAGCCACAATCTCGCTTACTTTACCGTCACAGTATAATAGTGGTTCTTCATCGACTGTATCATCTCTCTGATCTTCCTCTGTACAATCTGCCAGAGAAACGTACAATTATATCTGGTATTATTGTTACTTTTTAGATTCTCAGTACAAATGAGACAGTGCCAGTTCTCACATGCAAGAGAACATATGGAGTAGGCATCCTTCTCTATAGTGACATTTAGTTGATGTGCACCACCAGAGGGACTATAGTGTCTTATTTCAGAAAAATTCTGAAATCCAATGAAATGTTTAATTATTTGGCAGCGAGGAGCTTAGGTTTAACAGTTATGTCTGAGGCTGCCTCAATGACTGATAAAACGGCCCTCGCTGGCTTGACAACACACTGCAGGGTCCTTGCCCTTGGCTCCTGAGCCTGCCCCATGTACTCTGACTGTTCTGGAAGCAAATCCCCTATTTAGTTCTATTTTATGACTTGCTCCCTGGAACTGCTGAACCACTGCATAGAACCCTTCATCACACTGCCCTAAGAACAAGAAAGAGTTCATGCAGGAGAAGCTAGCTAATGGCAACCAGAACTTCCTGCTGGAGATGGACTTTCCTCTGTTCAAAAGAAAGATATGGACAGAATTTCAATCAAGTACTTCCCCTTGCCCAAATTCATGATCTGTCTAAAGGGGGTGCAAAACTTTTTAGCCAAGTGGGATCTCTGATGGGCTTACACTCCACAGTCTTGCTCAGTGGGATCGGTGTAAGACTGCCTATCATGGCCTTTATATACATATGTTCATGCACCTGCTGTCTGTCATCATTTTATCATTTCATTAATGACATTCTCTGAGATTTACTCAAGCCCATCATGTAAAGCTTGTTCTCCAGTGCCTGAGGGAGAAGCATGGCTAAGCCAAGACTGAAAAGTGTTCCTTATAGGAGTCCAAGATCTCCTTCCAAAGTTACATTTTTATTTCCCCAGAAGATTTGATATGGATCCTGCCATGGTTTCAGGAGTTCTAGACTGGCCTGCTCCTCTGGGACAAAGCCACCCAATGCCTTGTGGGCTTTGATAATTACTACAGAAGTTTCATTACATTCATGTTTTGTGCCAGATTATACCCCCAAGCAATGTTCTTACTAAAAACATTATAGCTCAGTGGACAATGTTGGTGTAGGAGCTGATCTGTCTCATAATAGTTGAGTTTCTGGGCTGACTTCACCCCCTGCATATTTCTAAAGGAAGTTCTGAACTGATATAGGCAGTAGAGAGAGTTGTGGCCAATTAAATGCGGCACCACCTTTTGGAGGGTCTGTTGAGACCATCAAAGATCTTACAGATCATACAAATCCCTCCAGCTCTGGACTGAGTCTACTCCTCTAAAAAAAAAAAGTCCCAGACTGTTTGCAGTGTTACTTTAGCCTCTTCCAAGTCCTCATTCCTATTCATCCACAGTGGGTCATTTCTATGCATTTTGTTGCTGAAACAAGTGGCAGGACAACTGATCTCTCGTTGGTTGATAGATTCTCCAAGATGGCACAATTTGTTTCTCTTAAAGGACAACTAAAGGCGGCCATAGAAGTAGAGATCTGCTTGTTTGGTGATGTCGCCAAACTAGCAGATCTCTCCCCGATATGCCCACATTGAAGTGTGTGCTATCAGGCTGATCCGATTGTGGGCTCCAAGCCCCAACGATCGGGTCATATTGGATCCGAAACGGACGGTCAGATTGCGGGACTGCATACAGGCATATATGCGGCCACGGCCAACAGGATTTTTTAATTTGCCCGGTTGAGATCTGGTGACTTTCGGCCAGATGTCGATCGGGGAAGCCCATTGGAGGGCACCACACATGGGCCAATAAGCTGCCGACTCGGTCTGTCGACAGCTTTTATCGGCCTGTGTATGGGGGCCTTAAGACACTACAGAGATTTGCTACACGTTGTGTTTTCAGCTTCTATACCAGCACAAGCCAACACCACTCCTTCAGCAGTGAAAATCTGTGCTTAATAACATGCATGAAACAATAATCACCCCTGTTCCATTGACTTCCCTTTAATTTCTTACTTTCTTAGCATCAGCCTATAGCACACTGAGCATGTGCAGTGCCGCTGACCCTCTAAATACTACCTAAGGATGGTTGCACGGCTGGTACGGTGTGAGTATATTCAATGCAGCATTTCTAACTATATTTTACAGACTTTAGTCTTTCCTTTAAAACTGCCTTGTGTACAGGTTGCACAGTATTCCTTGTTCCATTGGCTTGCGGAGTACATGTAAGTTATGGAAAGTTTCTTGTAACAAGCTGAATAGCTCAAAACAATGGACTTTCTCATAAAATCCAGCAGTATCTGGAGCAATCTCTCTGGAATGCCTGGAACATTTAATATCAGTCAGGAATCCCTCTCCTTTCTTCAGTGTATTTGCTCTCATCCCAATGCCTTATTTGCTCTCAGGTCCAGCAAAACCGGACTTCCGCCCCGTGTTCCCAAAACACTCAAGGCATCAGCCTGCCAGAACACACATGGAGGCCTTAATACACAGGCAGACAAAATGGCTAGTGTGTCCCACGGACTGATAGTCTATTTGCTGTTACATTACATAGTAATTTGAGAGGGTTGAAAAAAAGACACACGTATATCAAGTTCAACTTTAAGTCTATATATAACTATATATAACCTGCCAAACTGCCAGTTGATCCAGAGGAAGGCAAAAACTAAATTTTCTCCAATTTGCCTCAGAGGAGGGGGGTAAAAACATAGATATCACCCATGGTTTCTAGAGGAACTTTTAGAGGATCATTTGCCACAGCCCTGGGTGCAGCGTCTAAAGCACTAAAGGTCACCTGTTGCACCAATCCAGGCCTGTGCATACATACAGCACTTGCACCCTGTTGGGTCTAAGCCTCTAAAGGAACCCTGTGCTTAACACCTGCTGTAGAAGAGAGGTAAGTCAAAGGTTCTCCTGCATCTTATAGCCGCATGGATTTTTTGGCCTGTGTGTATGTAAATGGGATGTGACGGGGGTTTCCTACACCCCACCCATATATATGCAACAGCATTGTGTACCGTATATACTTGAGTATAAGCCGAGGTACCTAATTTTAGCTCCAAAAACTGGGAAAGCTTATTGACTCGAGTATAAGCCTAGGGTGAGAAATGCAGCAGCTTCTGGTAAGTTTCAATCAAAAAATTGAGGGTTTCTGCTCCCATTGGAGGTGCCGGCGTCTCGTTTTTGGATGCTGGCGACCATTCTTGGACGCCGGCGAATAATCTTGGAGACTATTCTTGGATGCCGGCGACTATTCTTGGGCGCCGGCGACCGTTTTTGCGCTTGACCCGAGTATAAGCTGAGGTAGTTTTTCAGCATATTTTGGGGGCTGAAAAACTCGGCTTATACTCGAGTATATACGGTACTCTTTGTTCTCAGTTAAGTAAACACAAAGGCTGGTGCATTTGGCTCCAATCAGGAATGGGATTACGTGTTTAATGGGCAATGGAGCAGTTTTCCGCTAAGCAATGAGCAATATGCCCCACACATCGTCTTGCTCATTACTGTGCACTGAATGTCAGTTTGTCTGTATAGAGATTCTCAGTCCTATCATCACTGACATCATAGTAACGTCTCGGCACCATTCCTTAGTTCTTCTTTAGCCAATGTGCAAGAATACTTTTACAATTCCTGGCGAAGTTTTAGCTGATAGCATAGGCACGGCTAAACTGAATGACACACACTCCTGGCCCTGGGCCCCTGAGAGGGAGAAGTTCTGAGATGTCACTACTCTGATAGACAGTAGCAATCTGACATAATGAAGGAGACATTCTGAGGAACAGGAAGTACTTTGAGAACATGGAAAGAGACCAATACAATGCAACAAGCTTGACTTCTAACTTTCCTTGTCCTGCTGGGTTTAATAAGAATTTACTAGCATCTGCTTAAATTATAAGTACATTATCCCAAAATATCTACAATGAATTGCTCATTATCATTGAGCAGAGAATGTCCTTCCACTTCATTGATTTGATGCTTTTTGTCTAGTTGCTCTACACCAATGGCTGAAGCAAATGCTACGCTTTCATCCTTGGCTTATATCGGCCTGTACCATTATCACACTCTAACCACCGTCTGCCTATAACCAGTACTCACCTGTCTGCTGCACACTTCCTCTCATTTCTTCCAAGTAACGGGTCTTGTTCCCCTTTAAATACTGCCACTCCTCCAAGGAGAAATAGAGGGAGACGTCCTCACACCTTATGGCAACCTGGCACACACAATGGCACAGTCACCCCCAGCCAGAGAAAGGGATTATCATACACTGTTACTAAGCAACAAGGGATTATTGGGGGGCTGCTGTACCCACCTCTCCAGTCAGCAGCTGGATGATGTTGGACATCAGTTCCAGGATCTTCTTGGCATTTTCCTTCTGTATGACGGAGCCAGGGGGAGGGGCCACCGTTGGGCTGGTCACATGGTGCCTGCAGGCTCCTCCCAAAATACAGTCAGTGCAGCTCTGTGGGAGGGGCATGCCATCACCTGACTTCTTTGTAACACTGTAGCCCTGTATATTGGGGAGATGATTAGGGACCCCTCTACTGCTCACCCTCCCCACTCAGCTGTCTCACTGCCCCACTCACCTCTCCACTCAGCTGTCTCACTGCCCCACGCACCTCTCCACTCAGCTGTCTCACTGTCCCACTCACAGTGCCACTCACCTCTCCACTCAGCTGTCTCATTGCCCCACTCACCTCTCCACTCAGCTGTCTCACTGCCCACTCACCTCTCCACTCAGCTGTCTCATTGCCCCACTCACCTCTCCACTCAGCTGTCTCACTGCCCCACTCACAGTGCCACTCACCTCTCCACTCAGCTGTCTCACTGCCCCACTCACAGTGCCACTCACCTCTCCACTCAGCTGTCTCACTGCCCCACTCTCCACTCTGCTGTCTCACTGCCCCACTCACCTCTCCACTCAGCTGTCTCATTGCCCCACTCACCTCTCCACTCAGCTGTCTCACTGCCCCACTCACAGTGCCACTCACCTCTCCACTCAGCTGTCTCACTGCCCCACTCACCTCTCCACTCGGCTGTCTCACTGCCCCACTCACCTCTCCACTCAGCTGTCTCACTGCCCCACTCACCTCTCCACTCAGCTGTCTCACTGCCCCCACTCACCTCTCCACTCAGCTGTCTCACTGCCCACTCACCTCTCCACTCAACTGTCTCACTGCCCCACTCACCTCTCCACTCAGCTGTCTCACTGCCCCACTCACCTCTCCAGTCAGCTGTCTCACTGCCCCACTCACCTCGTCCACTCAGCTGTCTCACTGCCCCACTCACCTCTCCACTCAGCTGTCTCACTGCCCACTCACCTCTCCACTCAGCTGTCTCACTGCCCCACTCACCTCTCCACTCAGCTGTCTCACTGCCCCACTCACCTCTCCACTCAGCTGTCTCACTGCCCCCCCACTCCACCCTCTCCAGTCAGCTGTCTCACTGCCCCACTCACCTCTCCACTCAGCTGTCTCACTGCCCCACTCACCTCTCCACTCAGCTGTCTCACTGCCCCACTCACCTCTCCAGTCAGCAGGTAGATAATCTCCAGTGTGAGAGTCAGGATTGTCTCATGCAGCTGATCTGGATCCTGGTTCCCCATCACTGGCTCAGTGGGTTCCTGGGAGATTCCCATTTGGTCCCTGTGGAAGTGACTGAGCAGGAAGCAGCAGTGAATAGAGATGTATAAAGGGAATTATTGCCAGTGTATATTACATACATATAATACCTGGATATGCCCCTACTGCTTGTGAACCTGCAAGGGGATGTGCCCTGGGGATTGGACACCTGGCTCAATAGAAATCTGGCACAACTCAGGCTAGAGACCTGCTCCTTACCTGTGCTCACCTGCGCTCACCTGTGCTCACCTGCTCCCATTCTGTTTCCAACACACTTCTATGTGGCCGTGTACAACCCCCAGCACCTTGTGGTTATTCTTTGGCTACCCAATCCAAATACAGGACTCTAATTCATGGATATGGATAATACCTGACCCTCCTATTGGCTTACACTATGCTCAGCAAAATGTAATGGGGAATCATTCCTGTACCCACAGCCATAGGGCTACAATAAAGGGTGTGGAGAGACTGAAGTGTCAGCAGTCTGGCATAGTTGGTTATTATGTTCTTGTCTGCTCTCTGTCACATGTATTGTCTCACATAGACCCCCCAGTTCTCTACCCAGCTCTGCCCCCTGGCTCTACACCCCACCATTATTTCTCCTGCAGCCCAACAGCCGCTGATATAACTCCCAACACCTGAAGGCTGGGTGAGGCTGAGGAACAGAGGGAAGACCTATCTGTGTAACATTCATTGTAGGAAATACCCAGCTGTGAGAGTGACAATAGCCACATGTGAGGGTTAGTAGCACAGTGTTAGCCATTGCTCAGGAGTGAGACACTGATAATAATGGATTCATATAAAGAACTAATATATATATATAAGAATGGAAGCCATGTGCTCAGCAGGGACTGGAGGTGTCATTGACAAGTGAGAGGAAGGAGAGGGATCCATGGGAGTGTGACAGGAACCTCACTGACTGACTGACTCATTGACAGACTGACTGACTCACTGACTGACAGACTGAGTGACTGACTCAATGAATGACTGACTGATTCACAGACTGACTCACTGACTGAGTGACTCACTGACTGACTCAATGACTGACAGACTGAGTGACTGACTCACTGATAGACTCAATGACTGACAGACTGAGTGACTGACTCAATGACTGACAGACTCAATGACTGACAGACTCACTGACTGACTCAATGACTGACTGACTGATTCACAGACTGACTCACTGACTGACTCAATGACTGACTGACTGATTCACAGACTGACTCAATGACTGACTCAATGACTGACAGACTCACTGACTGACAGACTGAGTGACTGACTCAATGAATGACTGACTGATTCACAGACTGACTCACTGACTGAGTGACTCACTGACTGACTCAATGACTGACAGACTGAGTGACTGACTCACTGATAGACTCAATGACTGACAGACTGAGTGACTGACTCAATGACTGACAGACTCAATGACTGACAGACTCACTGACTGACTCAATGACTGACTGACTGATTCACAGACTGACTCACTGACTGACTCAATGACTGACAGACTCACTGACTGACAGACTGAGTGACTGACTCAATGAATGACTGACTGATTCACAGACTGACTCACTGACTGAGTGACTCACTGACTGACTCAATGACTGACAGACTGAGTGACTGACTCACTGATAGACTCAATGACTGACAGACTGAGTGACTGACTCAATGACTGACAGACTCAATGACTGACAGACTCACTGACTGACTCAATGACTGACTGACTGATTCACAGACTGACTCACTGACTGACTCAATGACTGACTGACTGATTCACAGACTGACTCACTGACTGACTCAATGACTGACAGACTCACTGACTGACAGACTGAGTGACTGACTCAATGAATGACTGACTGATTCACAGACTGACTCACTGACTGAGTGACTCACTGACTGACTCAATGACTGACAGACTGAGTGACTGACTCACTGATAGACTCAATGACTGACAGACTGAGTGACTGACTCAATGACTGACAGACTCAATGACTGACAGACTCACTGACTGACTCAATGACTGACTGACTGATTCACAGACTGACTCACTGACTGACTCAATGACTGACAGACTCAATGACTGACTGACTGACAGACTCACTGATAGACTCAATGACTGACAGACTCACTGACTGACAGACTGAGTGACTGACAGACTGAGTGACTGACAGACTGAGTGACTGACAGACTGAGTGACTGACTGACTGATTCACAGACTGACAGACTCACTGACTGACTGACTGAGTGACTGACTGATTCACTGACTCACTGACTGACAGACTGAGTGACTGACTGATTCACTGACTCACTGACTGACAGACTCAATGACTGACTGACTCACTCACTCACTGACAGACTCACTGACTGACTGACTGACTCAATGACTGACAGACTGACTGACTGATTCACTGACTGACTGACGGACTGACTCAATGCCTGAGTGACTGACTGACTGACTGACTCACTGATAGACTCAATGACTGACAGACTCATTGACTGACAGACTGAGTGACTGACTGATTCACTGACTGACTGACTCAATGACTGACGGACTGACTCAATGCCTGAGTGACTGACTCACTGACTGACTCAATGACTGACGGACTGATTGACTCAATGACAGATTGACTCACTGACTGACAGACAGACTGACTCCCTTACTCACTGACTGACAGACTCAATGACTGACGGACTGACTCAATGCCTGAGTGACTGACTCACTGACTGACTCAATGACTGACGGACTGACAGACTCACTGACTGACTCAATGACTGACGGACTGATTGACTCAATGACAGATTGACTCACTGACTGACAGACAGACTGACTCCCTTACTCACTGACTGACAGACAGACTCAATGACAGACTGACTGGTGCAGGGAGAGGGGGCTGATGGGAAGGGGGTGACTTACCTACAGGGCCACAGAGGATTGTGAATGGAGGCCAATCTCGGGGCCAATCAGTACATGGATGTTCCTGTCAGAATTCACCTCAGGGAGCAGCGTCCCTCTGCCTCACACCCCGTATTCCCCGTACAGCTGCAATAACAATGGAACCTGCACCTTCTCCTATGCACAGGGAGCAGGAAGGGGCGGGCTTAACTCAGTCAAGCATATGATTGGTGAACTTCAGGAGAGGGGCGTATCATTCTCGGCCTCTGGTCTACAGCTTCTTGGGATTAACCGTGGCACGCCTCTTTTAGTGCATGATGGGTAATGTAGTTTTTGTTAAACATTTGCGTAGTGCGAAGGTTACTGTAACACTACAATACCCAGCATGCAATGATTGCTGAAGCAAAGAGCTCCGTTTTACTCTTAGTAGCGGCTGTAGCGTCTCAGTGTGAAGCCGCTGTGTGTGGGTTGTATTGCTGCTTTGTACTGAGTGTGGGACTCCTCCTCCTCCTCTTGCTGCCGCTGCCGCTGTCATTTGTTTCACTGTAACTCTCCGGAGCATCCGTTGTGTTTGCAGAGAGTTCTCCATATGTTCCGCACCTCTGGGCTAAATGGGCTTGTCAGCTTTGCTGGGGGCGGGGCTGTGATGCAGGAGCAGATGACGTCAGAGGTGAGCTCAGTGATGTCACAGGGCTATTGCATCACTCACACGTCACTGTCAGTGTATAAAGTGTAAAAGTTCAGTCTATAGGCACTGAGGAGTCACCCCTATATGTCTAATCTGTCCAACCCTTTAATTACACGTATGGGATCTGTTATACACAAATCACTTATCCACAAAGCTCATTTATATACAAGATCTTGTTTTGTCTGTAATAATGAGAAATGACTTGCAGTTGACAGTAAGTAACCCATGTTGGGGTGAGTATCTTAGTATTTCAATGTTAGTCTTGTATTGGCTCATTATTCTTACATAAGGCTCAGAACCTGAACGGACCCCCAAAAACTGAAGTGTTCAAGTCACAACCAAACCAGTGGGACCCTGGGGGTAAATACGATATTCTCAGTGCATTTCTGCAGCCACACTCCCCCCGTCTGTCCCACATTATATAAATCACTGCGTCTGGGACACCAGTAAGACCCAACGTTGGTTTGGGGAGCAGGGGTGCAGCTGGGTCTCACATACGAGGCTTGGGGGGCACCAGCGTTCAACTCCCCCCCATAGTCACGTACATTTGTCTCTTACGTCTCTTATTCAGGGGCTGCGCAGACAAGGGGGCAGGGCTGGGTCAGGAGGGGCCCTGTTCGACCCCCGGGGGCAGTGAGTCATGAAGAGCTAATTGTATTCCTCCAATATCTAAAAATGCGATAAAAAGAGAAAACTTTTCCACAGCCAATATCAATCATCCTGGGAAATAGAGAGTGACTTCTGGTGTGACTTCAGGTGTGACTTCAGGTGTGACTTCAGGTGAGACTTCAGGTGTGACTTCTGGTGTGAATTCAGGTGTGACTTCTGGTGTGACTTCAGGTGTGACTTCTGGTGTGACTTCTGGTGTGACTTCAGGTGTGACTTCTGGTGTGACTTCAGGTGTGACTTCAGGTGAGACTTCAGGTGTGACTTCTGGTGTGAATTCAGGTGTGACTTCTGGTGTGACTTCTGGTGTGACTTCAGGTGTGACTTCTGGTGTGACTTCAGGTGAGACTTCAGGTGTGACTTCTGGTGTGAATTCAGGTGTGACTTCTGGTGTGACTTCTGGTGTGACTTTAGGTTTGACTTCTGGTGTGACTTCAGGTGTGACTTCAGGTGTGACTTCTGGTGTGAATTCAGGTGTGACTTCTGGTGTGACTTCTGGTGTGACTTCTGGTGTGACTTCAGGTGTGACTTCTGGTGTGACTTCAGGTGAGACTTCAGGTGTGACTTCTGGTGTGAATTCAGGTGTGACTTCTGGTGTGACTTCAGGTGTGACTTCTGGTGTGACTTCAGGTGAGACTTCAGGTATGACTTGTGGTGTGACTTCAGGTGTGACTTCAGGTGTGACTTCTGGTTTGACTTCAGGTGTGACTTCAGGTGTGACTTCAGGTGTGACTTCAGGTGTGACTTCAGGTGAGACTTCAGGTGTGACTTCTGGTGTGACTTTTGGTTTGACTTCTGGTGTGACTTCAGGTGTGACTTCTGGTGTTACTCTGCTCATTGTGCTCTTTTTGGCTACTTGTAAGATGGCTTTAGTTTTGGGCTAGTTTTAAAAATGAGAGCTGGCAGCCAGGAGGAGAACCCAAGGAGAGAGACCAGTGAGTGAGTGGGGGAGACGGCAGGGACCCCCCAGTGTAGTAAGGAGATTGGAATGGTCTCCAGGCAGCAGTGCTGCAGTGAATCATGTTTCAGTGTCCAATCAGCAGTGAGTAACACTCCAGGAACCAATGGATAAACCCTGTGCTGCAGGAGGGCTGCTCTGCTACAGGCTGTGGTGTAAGTACAATACAGCAGAACCAGAGGCAGGGGGGCAGGACAGCCACAGGGTCTGCATTTCATAGTGTCTCATAAATGGCTCAGTTGCACATTGGGGATTTCAGAGAGATCAGAAGAGAGAGATTTCCAACAATACAGTGAGTAAAAGCTGCAGGTGGGGAGGACTAAGGCCTCTGACTGACACCAATGGCCGGGTCACTTATCCCAAGAAATGCCCCATGCGGGGAGGTGCCAGCCTGTAATACTATGACTGTGAGGTACATAGGGGGCACCATATGGGGTTTACCTTGATCCCGGGTATCAATTGTATCATCATAACTTATATAACTAATAACCCGAGTTTTTGTAAATACTGTACATGCACTTGCATATATAATGAATTACTTATGAGACAGACAATGTGCAGTGATCAATCCCTCCTCTTTTTTGTACACTGGCAGCCTAGTAGCACCCAATATATTTCTACATTGACAGTGGCCGGGGGCTGGGTAGGGAGCAGTGTTTAAAAGGGAGAGTACACACATCCTCAGGGCTCTCTTTTTGGATCCCACCTTCAGGGCAGCCATCAGCGGGGGACGGGGGGAGAGTTGTAGGGGGCCCTGAGGGTAAGGGGGGCCTGGCCATGCCGCACTTTCTTGATTAGCCGGGCCCCCCTGCTTTCTGAGAGCTGCTGACTTCGGGAAGGCAGGGCGGGAGCAAGAGGGGATGTATCTTCTGTCATTACTTCCTCTTATTGGTCACTGAGTTTAAGTCCCTGTTGCGCTGCTCAGGGATTGGATAGCTGAGGTTTGAACTTCTCCTCCAGCTCATCCAATCATCATGCAGCTTTACCAGGACTTGAAATTCTGTGACCAATAAGGAAAGAAAATGTTGTCACTGGAAGAAGATGCAGCCACCTGTGCTCCCCTCCTCCCTTCTGTAGTTGGCAGCTCACTGACAGCAGGTGGGCCACACTAATGAAGTAAGTGTAACATGGCAGGGCCCCCCTAAAGGTAACCCTTTGTGGTCCCACTTGTGTGATGGGGCCCTGGCCACCAATTTTTTTCCCCATGTGGGGTCCTAGCCACCAATATTTTTTAATGTGGGAACCATAGCCACCAATGTTTTTTTTTTAGTGTGGGGTGGGGGTGGACCTGTGGGGTGCGGAGGGTGGACCTGTAGGTGGGGCTTGTGGTGGGCGCAGCCCAGGGGGCCCAGGAAATTTTTTTGTATGGGGCCCTGCAATTTCTGATGGCGGCCCTGCCCACCTTGAAGGGAGATGGGTACAGGAATGGGTCAGAGCAGTGTATTTAGTGAGCAGTTTTTGGCTCCAACAAGGAGAGTAGTTAGGGTTGTAACCCTTGCAGTGATCAAGCCACCAGAGAGGGACATGAGTGGGTGAGCTCAGGAGCAGGGAAAGTGCCAAGGAGTAAGATACCCTGTGGGATCCCTAGTGTAGGAAAATCACCAAGACTGTACTACCCCCTGAGATTGACCTACTGACAATTCCAGAGTATCTGCAATGTCTCTGAGGATCTACACTGCCTGAATGTTGTGATTAAGATTTACTATCTTGTTCAATAAAGAAGGTATTTGTTTGAAGCAACCCCTGGACTGCTGTAACTTCATCCTACTTCATATGTGCACCAGGAAACACATAGGATTCACCTGAGGGTAAGGTCCTTAAAGGGGCCACTACACATTGCTGGGAGTTGCCCACAGCCTAAGGGTAAACGGGATACAATGGCAGCAAGTCACAATACAATGTATACTTCTATATCAATCTCTAAACTATAGGCCGGTTAGTCTGACGTTAGTGGTAGGAAAGCTTTTCAAAGGGTATTAAGGGATACAATTAGGGATGCACTGAATCCAGAATTTGGTTCAGGATTCAGCCTTTTTCAGCAGGATTTGGATTGGGACCTTTTTACCCATAAAGAGAATCACGTACCAGAGGCCTCCCCTTCAGACTAGAGGAAAAGAAGTTTCATTTAAAGGAACAGAGTAGGGGGTTCATCACAGTGAGGACAGTGAGGTTGGGGAATGCACTGCCGGGTGATGATTCAGTTAATGACTATAAGAGGGACTTGGATGATTTCTTGGACAGACATAATACAAAGGCTATTGTGATACTAAACTCTATAGTTAGTACAGATATGGGTATATATCATTTATGTGACAGTAGGGGGGGTGTATGGGGCTGGGTTTTACTTTGGAGGGGTTGGACTTGATGGACTTTGTCTTTTTTTCAACGCAATGTAACTATAGTGTAAGTGTGTAAGTATAGTGTAACTATAGTGTAAGTTTGTTATAAGACACCCACGGGGGGGGCTAAACTCTGTAGAGAAAAGCCAGTACAATTTACACGTTTACAAAGAATAGGTTGAATACGTTGAAATGGGTCAAATAGGTCAGTTTTCAATCAAATAATTCTGTATTCAATCAAATATTCAATCAATCGAATTCAAATCAGCAGGGCCGGATTTACAAAGCGAGTGCCCCTAGGCCCACTGCCGTTCATCTCCCCTGTCCTCTTCATTTTTTCACGCAATTTTTTATCATTGGGACCGGAGCAATGAGGATTTGCGCACGGCAAATTTAAATATCTATTGAATCTTCTGTACATCCCCAGTGTTTCTGAACTAATGTGGGTGTGGTTGGGCAGCAGGCCGCCCCCTAAAATCCTACCACCCTAGGCCCAGGCCTATGTGGCCTTTCCACAAATCTGGGCTGCGAATCAGAGTTTTTCCCAAAAAAACTTTGATTTCTCAAAGTCCACCAATTGACTCCAAATAGGTTCTAGGAGGTCCCCCCAATAGGCTAAAACAGCAATTTGGCAGGTTTTAGATGGCGAATGGTCGAAGTCAAATTTTGATATTCGAATTTTTGAATTTTTTGCTAGTTCAAATCGAGTTTGGACTATTCCCTAGCTGAAGTACACAAAAATAGCTTGAAATTCAAGTTTTTTTTTTCATTCGAAAATTCAACTCGACCTTTGGTAAATCTGCCCCTAGATGTCACCATACACCGGCTGATTGTATCATATGATAAGGTCCTGTCATTGTATAAGGAAATTCCGGTTGTATGTGATTATCTATGAATATTACAGATGAGCAAGTAAAGCCTGAGCCACTAGTAATGCTACTGAAGCAGGTAACACACCGGACCCTACTAGAGCCGTGACAAACCTAAATGGCGCAGTTAATCACACAAAGCACTAGTGTTACACAATGGCAACATCCAATCAGCAGAGAGTCCTGCTACACTATAGTTAACTGATTGGATCGCATCGGAGTTTACCCAGAGATGCTGTGCCTTCCCAGTCGCTGCCTTCGCGAGTCGCCACTCACTTCTTGCTGGTATTCAATGCGGATACAACAATATTGTGGCGTTCCAGGCGCTGATCCGGGACACCAAGTGAGGACATCAGCGTTGGTGATAAATTGTCGGCTTTATTAAAACAAACACACGGGGGGAAATCTAGCGGTGGGTCTGCTGGGCTGACTGACGCGTTTCTTGCCGGGTCTCCCTCAGAGTCAGTAAAAATCACATGACTCAAGATTTAAATAGCGTCTGTGACTATCATCAGTGCTTAAAATACAGGTGCATTTAAATAACGTATGTGATTCACATTAGTGTTTGAAATATCCGTGCAGCTCATACTTGTTATACAATATGCGAAAAACAAAAATTCTATGCCGCATTTCATTCGTGTTAATTGTGAATGATCATTTGATTAAGGATATTACAAATGTGTAGAAATCATTTTTCAAACCCGTTTTAAACAGACATTCTCTTCACATCCATACATTGCGAGTGAAGTGAACTATATCATATTTCAAATCATTCATTTCACATAGACATAAATATAAAATAAACATCTCTCTTTCCTATGAGGATAAGTAGTGTTACTTTATTGTATAATGTTGCGTTTTGTTGTATATATATTTATGTATCTTTTTAATCTGTCTACATTTTCACTTTTTTTAGCTTTTGTAAGTTTTAAAACCATTGCTTTTTATTAGTCAATTCTGGAGCAGAAAAGTTCCTTGTGGGGATTTCTTTTGTATATTTTTAATTCATTAAATATCTTTTTAAACATTTTAATGAAGTTTAATTTGTATTAATAACCTCTTATTGTATATCAACTCATATAATATTAACCTTTCAATAACTCAATTTGGCAATTAACTCATTAACTTCCTTTTCGTATTTATTTTTTATTTTTTATTATTCTTGTCCTTTATTTCTCATTCTCTATTTTGTATTTATTACTTATATCCCATATTTTCCGTCTTGATTGGGTTTAACAGCTAGACTGTGGGGCCTATGTATTAAGGGTTGAATATCGAGGGTTAATTAACCCTCGATATTCGACTGGGGAATTAAAATCCTTCGACTTCGATTATCGAAGTTGAAGGATTTTGTGCAAATAGTTTGATCGAATGATCGAAGGAATAATCGTTCGTCGCACAATTAAATCCTTCGAATGAAACGATTCGAAGGATTTTAATCCATCGATCGAAAGGATTATCCTTCGACCAAAAAAAGATATGGGGACCTTCCCCATTGGCTGACATTGACTTCGGTAGCTTTTAGGTGGCGAACTAGGGGGTCAAAGTTTTTTCTTAAAGAGACAGTACTTCGACTATCGAATGGTCGAATAGTCGAACGATTTTTAGCTCGAATCATTCGATTCGAAGGTCGAAGTAGCCCATTCGATGGTCGAAGTAGCCAAAAAAAAACACTTCGAAATTCTAAGTATTTTTTTCTTCTATTCCTTCACTCGAACTTAATGAATGGGCCCCTGTGTATTAATTCATATTAGATTTAATTTGTAATGTTTCTATGACCAAATAAATAATTCCCATTATTATCAATATTGTTTCTCATTTATTTTTATAAATACTTCAAACATTTCAATCAAATTCAGACCCATAATGTTTTTATTATAGTGTTAATATTTAAATGTCAATTATTTTGATTGCAGTGCAGTACTTTTATCTTATGAAGTATTTTATATCTCCGTTCTTATTGAGACCTTTCGGCTTGACAGTATTGAGGGTCAATATCCAGTAGAATTCTCTCTTAGATAATATATCCTCTATGTCCCCTTTTCTCTTGCCCATCCCTCAGATTGTAGCTACGTCTGTATACTATTTGTGGTTTTTTAAGATCCATAGTGGATAAGATGGGGTCCATATGAAGTAACGACCAATGTCTATAAATCATTTTTTCTATTTCTTTGGCCTCTGAACTGTATGTTGTTATAATACACAAAAGCCATGAATATCTTGTAAATTATATCCTTATAAACGGTGAGTTCTGATGTCATCAGTTATAAACGGTGAGTTCTGATGTCATTTCTGTCACATGACTCACTGAAACTTGTGTATTATAATAAATAAAGTACCCCCAGTTGCAAAATATGAGAACTATACATATTTTATCCATGACCTGTATAAAAACACTCGGCCTTCGGCCTCGTACTTTTATATGGTCATGAAACTCCTCGGTAACTTATAATATCCTTATATTTTACAAGAGGGGCTACTTTATTCACTATATATACCTCATCCTATTACCCCTTTGTTTATGTCTGGTCTTTTTTGATGTATTTAATAATTCAATCCTATTCTTCAATATCACATTCTCATACGCTTGTTTGACACATTTCGTTACATAACCCCTGGATATAAGTCTATCCCACAACTCCATTGCTCTCTGATGAAAGTTGTCCCAAGTGGTACAGTTCTGTCTGCTACACTAACTCCTGTATCACAGGCGACAATGTCCAGACATATGAGATCAAAATGATGACAATGTATATACATACATCTTGCAATATGTAACACTATATGCATACACATGTTTAAAAATGTTGATATGTGAATTTATGTTACATTGGTTGTTGCTATGGTGTTGCTATGATTGCTGATAGAACCCTGTACTATGTATTTTAAATATGTATAGTTCTATATTTGTACCACTAGGAGGCGATGTGTTATATGGGTATTTAAAGGGATACTGTCATCGGAAAACATGTTTTTTTTCAAAACACATCAGTTAATAGTGCTGCTCCAGCAGAATTCTGCACTGAAATCCATTTCTCAAAAGAGCAAACAGATTTTTTTATATTCAATTTTGAAATCTGACATGGGGCTAGACATTTTGTCAATTTCCCAGCTGCCCCCAGTCATGTGACTTGTGCCTGCACTTTAGGAGAGAAATGCTTTCTGGCAGCCTGTTGTTTCTCCTACTCAATGTAACTGAATGTGTCTCAGTGGGACCTGGATTTTACTATTGAGTGTTGTTCTTAGATCTACCAGGCAGCTGTTATCTTGTGTTAGGGAGCTGCTATCTGGTTACCTTCCCATTGTTCTGTTGTTTGGCTGCTGGGGGGGGGTGATATCAGTCCAACTTGCAGTACAGCAGTAAAGAGTGATTGAAGTTTAGCAGAGCACAAGTCACATGACTGGGGGCAGCTGGGAAATTGACAATATGTCTAGCCCCATGTCAGATTTCAAAATTGGATATAAAAAAATCTGTTTGCTCTTTTGAGAAATGGATTTCAGTGCAGAATTCTGCTGGAGCAGCACTATTAACTGATTCATTTTGAATTTTTTTTTTCCCATGACAGTATCCCTTTAAGGAAGTTCTAATTATCTGCAATTGATACTTTGTCAGCTTGAGAAAGGACCTGGATGGTCTGAAGCATTGCTTGAGTTACCGTATGAAATAATAAAGATGGTTTAATTTTTACAAGATGGGAGAGCTGCTATCTTTTCACTTCTCCTACACTGAACAGCCAGAACAACATGCAATCTTTCTGAAACTTAAGATTAAGTGGTAGCTGCACTTAGATACATTTGTAACAACTTCAGATAAGCAAAGAAACAATTGTAACAATTTGAGATAAGCAAAGAAACAATTGTAACAATTTAAGGTAAGCAAAAAACAATTGTAACAATTTGAGATAAGCAAAGAAACAATTGTAACAATGTAAGATAAGCAAAGAAACAATTATAACAATTTAAGGTAAGCAAAGAAACAATTGTAACAACTTAAGATAAGCAAAGAAACAATTGTAACAATGTAAGATAAGCAAAGAAACAATTGTAACAATTTAAGATAAGCAAAGAAACAATTGTAACAATTTAAGATACGCAAAGAAACAATTGTAACAATTTAAGATAAGCAAAGAAACAATTGTAACAATTAAAGATAAGCAAAGAAACAATTGTAACAATTTGAGATAAGCAAAGAAACAATTATAACAATTTCAGATAAGCAAAGAAACAATTGTAACAATTTCAGACAAGCAAAGAAAAAATTTAACAATTTAAAATAAGCAAAGGAACAATTGTAACAATAAAGCAAAGAAACAATTGTAACAATTAAAGATAAGCAAAGAAAAAATTATAACAATTTAAGGTAAGTAAAGAAACAATTGTAACAATTTGAGATAAGCAAAGAAACAATTATAACAATTTAAGGTAAGTAAAGGAAAAATGTAACAATTTAAGATACGCAAAGAAACAATTGTAACAATTTAAGGTAAGTAAAGAAACAATTGTAATAATTTAAGATATTCAGGTGTCTTGGGGAAACTGTGAGTCACACTTTAAAGGGCAATTCATCTTCATTAGCAATAATTACTCTCTTTTGCCCCTTTCCAATATGGACGTTTTCATTAGTCATACAGCTTCACGTGACCTCTCAAACATGGGGGGTTTTTTTCCGGATGGTTTGGCCGGAAGAGAGAGGTGGTACTTCCTGTACACGAGTGGGTGTGGCTTCCAGGCGGTCTCATGTAGGAGAGAAGGCGGTTCCTAGGGATAGAGCAACTTCCGGGTACCGGGCCGGTTACAGCGCGTATCTGTGGGACTCGGTGAGTAGTTCGTACTTCTGTCCCGTCATGTTCTGATACTTTCAGCTCCATTGTGTCCGTGTGTCTTGTACCCGCTCCCTCCTCCTCCTCCTCCTCCTCCTGTCACTATTGTCCCTCCTCGTTATTCACTTCTACTTGTCTCCTCTGTGAGTCTGTCTGTCTGTGAGTCTGTCTGTGAGTCTGTCTGTGAGGAAATAAGTGGAATGTGCTGGGGGAGAGCAGCTGATCAGCAGAGGCCAACGCAACACAATACAACACAATACAACACAACACAACACACCACAATACAACACACAATACAACACAATACAACACAACACAACACAAATGGTGTGACTTTCAGTTTGACTTTAAAGGGGATCTAAACCCAAAAAATGAATTTTGTGACTGTGGGTGTCTAAGCATTTTATTCAATGTTTATGTATTTTGTATTTCCAGATATTTGTATATGTAGACTGCTAATTGCAACCTTTTGTCTGTACTGAAAGTCAGCAAGCCAAGGGTTAACTGAATCCAGGAAGAACTGACAGACAGACTGACTGACACTCACTGACTGACACTGATCTGACTGATAAATATCTCTGGTGTCTCATTTCAAATAGGAAATAAATGGAAAGTCCAAAGTGTTCAGAGGATCACATGATACACATTTATTATAGCAATACATTTATATATATATGAGATTCCCATGAATGAGTTAATGAGCAGGGTTAATCAGAATGAATGTGACGCTATGGGGGAGAGGGATAGTCAGTAAGTGATTGGTGGGAGCCCATATCAAACTCACTGCAACTCGTTACTGTATCGTGGGCTCATTATCTTATTTATTAACTTCCTGCTCTCGGGGTACAGGGGAGACAGTGGGTGTGGCTCTTTGGGGTACAGGTGAGACAGTGGGTGTGGCTTTTTGGGGTACAGATGAGACAGACTGAAAAGAGGAGACGGTGCGTGTGGCTCTTTGGTGTTCAGGTGAGACAGACTGAAAAGAGGAGACAGTGGGTGTGGCTCTTTGGGGTACAGGTGAGACAGACTGAAAAGAGGAGACAGTGGGTGTGGCTCTTTGGGGTACAGGTGAGACAGACTGAAAAGAGGAGACAGTGGGTGTGGCTCTTTGGGGTACAGGTGAGACAGACTGAAAAGAGGAGACAGTGGGTGTGGCTCTTTGGGGTACAGGTGAGACAGACTGAAAAGAGGAGACAGTGGGTGTGGCTCTTTGGGGTACAGGTGAGACAGACTGAAAAGAGGAGAGAGTGGGGTGTGGCTCTTTGGGGTACAGGTGAGACAGACTGAAAAGAGGAGACAGTGGGTGTGGCTCTTTGGGGGTACAGGTGAGACAGACTGAAAAGAGGAGAGAGTGGGTGTGGCTCTTTGGGGTACAGGTGAGACAGACTGAAAAGAGGAGACAGTGGGTGTGGCTCTTTGGGGTACAGGTGAGACAGACTGAAAAGAGGAGACAGTGGGTGTGGCTCTTTGGGGTACAGGTGAGACAGGCTGAAGTGCAGAGACTACAGGGAACACTGGGATGTCTCCTATCTGTGTCGCTGCAGTTGAGAGGATCAGAGGATCAGTAAATAGGAGATAAGCCGCTTGCTCTGGGTTCAGAGGGCACTTGGTGGGTGTAGGGCAGGATTATTGTTCTGTGACTCCCAGCAGGAGCGTTACCTTGAGTGCAGCAGTGCGGGGAGTAGAACTCACGTGTTACATTATATCAGGGACTATTTACACTGTATATGGGGCATTGTGTTACTCATAGAGACACGTGTAAAGCCCTCAGACCTGTACAGGTTGCCTCCATGTTCTTACAGTGTAGCGCAGACTTTGTAGTGTGACAATGAGTAGCGCAGACTTTGTAGTGTGACAATGAGTAGCGCAGACTTTGTAGTGTGACAATGAGTAGCGCAGACTTTGTAGTGTGACAATGAGTAGCGCAGACTTTGTAGTGTGACAATGAGTAGCGCAGACTTTGTAGTGTGACAATGAGTAGCGCAGACTTTGTAGTGTGACAATGAGTAGCGCAGACTTTGTAGTGTGACAATGAGTAGCACAGACTTTGTAGTGTGACAATGAGTAGCACAGACTTTGTACTGTCACAATGTGTAGCACAGACTTTGTAGTGTGACAATGAGTAGCGCAGACTTTGTACAGTGACACCATTCTGCCAGCTCCTATAATTACTCATTATCAATCAGTTCCCTGTTACTGGCGCAGGATCTGTTATCCAGGATGCTGGAAGACAATATGGAAGTAGTAAAACAAGAGGAGGTCGCTGCTGCAGTACTTGATTGGCAGAGCCATTGTGCCAGTGGAAAGCTGTGGGTCAGGTGGGTGCCAGTGGGTGCCAGTAGGTGTCAGTAGGTGTCGGCACGTGGGCAGAGATGTGAAGTTGTGCAGGTAACGTGTGTATAGTGAGGGTCACACAGCAACTACTGGCATATCCCTGAGTTGGTGCCAACACCATGACCCATTAGTAGGGCACTCTCATGCTGCACCTGCCACTGGGATTCCTGTGGAAAAGCCAATGAAGTTGCCACTGAAATTGCAGCGAGTCACTAGCCGAGATGTGGCCACTGTTCCCTGTGCCAAGTACTGAGAGAGAGAGAGGAACTAACACTCTGAACCTGTGAATCCAGACAGCAGGGCCACTGCTTCTTTACTGATTGACGTGAGAGTCACATAGACAGGGCAGGTGGCACACGTTATAAACTGGCACAAGTCACAGAGACACTGGTAGCCACACACACAAGTCAATGCAGTGGGACGTACCATCAGCAGGGTGCCCATACAAACTGGCACTGCCCATTACTATCGGTGGGAATTATAACATTGAATTTCATGCCATAACAGTGGCACACTCACACATAATCATAGTGAGGTGCCCAAGCTGGCCCAACCCTGGCACTATCTCTCATGTCATTGGCCAGCACCAGCTGATTGTCAGCCTGGGGCCAAGAGCACAGAATCAAATCCAGGGGCTACTTGGGACCCAGTGTGCTGCCCCTTGTGCCTAATCCACTGTAATTGGCACTGCTGATGCACTGGCATTAGTAGCACTGGCATTAGTAGCACTGGCATTAGTAGCACTGGCATTAGTAGCACTGGCATTAGTAGCACTGGCATTAGTAGCACTGGCATTAGTAGCACTGGCATTAGTAGCACTGGCATTAGTAGCACTGGCATTAGTAGCACTGGCATTAGTAGCACTGGCAATAGAAGAACTGGCAATAGTAGCACTGGCAATAGTGGCACTGGCAATAGTGGCACTGGCATTAGTGGCACTGGCATTAGTGGCACTGGCAATAGTAGCACTGGCATTAGTGGCACTGGAAATAGTGGCACTGGCAATAGTGGCACTGGCAATAGTGGCACTGGCATTAGTAGCACTGGCATTAGTAGCACTGGCAATAGTGGCATTGGCAATAGTGGCACTGGCATTAGTGGAACTGGCATTAGTGGCACTGGCGTTAGTAGCACTGGCATTAGTAGCACTGGAATTATTAGTACTGACATTAGGTACCACACTGGGCACAAAACCCCTTTGAATGGCCCCCTGACTTGTGTGTGTCTCGTCCCACTAACAGAATGGCACAGCTGTGGGATCTGTTATCCAGAATGCTTAGGTAATACAGAGCCCCCAGTCAGTCCAGTGGAAGGTACTCGGCTGTATTGCCCCAGCACAGGTTTATACAACTCCCATCACCTTTGAGGGGCAGAGCTATGGGCCCTGTGGGAAGGGTGGGGTTTAGTGTGACCATGTGACCATGTGAGTACTTACAGTATGGGCCATTAGTCCGTTGGTTGCCATAGCCACCCAGCCCCATACTAACTCTTCTGTCACTTTGCAGGGCACAATGGCCGACCCCAGCAGACCCCAGAGGAAGATGTCCCGCTCAGGAACCTCCCTGTATGTTGTGTTGGGGCTGCAGAAAGGGGCCTCCCCTGATGATATAAAGAAAGCTTACAGGTAAGTGCCCTCCTCATGAGCACAAAGCTACTTACCTGAGCAGCAGATACGCACTATTGACTACTATGGTACTGTACACACAGCTGGGGGGGGGGGGAATGGCTACAAGATTCCCATTGGCTTTGACCTGAGCAGGGGGTTATTGTATCACTGGGTGCCCCATCTGAGCTGTGAATGGAGAGGGGGGTCACTAACTGTCCCACTGGGAGAGCTGCTCATTGTTAAAGGGGAAGCGCAGTTACAGCACTCTGTATAGAAGGCAGTTGCAGAAGTGCACACGCACTGTATAACACGCGCGCACTGTGTAACGCACTCACTGTATAACACACGCACTGTATAGCACGCGCACTGTATAGCACGCGCACTGTGTAACACACGCACTGTGTAACACGCGCACTGTATAAAACACGCGCACTGTATAAAACACGCGCACTGTGTATAACACACGCGCGCACTGTGTATAACGCGCGCACTGTGTATCGCGCGCGCACTGTGTATCGCGCGCGCACTGTGTATCGCGCGCGCACGGTGTATCGCGCGCGCACGGTGTATCGCGCGCGCACGGTGGTAGACACGCGACTGTTGTAACACAACGCACCAGATAACACACACTGTGTAACACGCACTGTGTAAACGCGCGCGCGCACCTGTGTAAACACAGCTGTATAACACACGCGCACTGTATAGACACACGCTCACTGTAATAACACAGCACTGTGTAACACGCGCACTGTATAACACACACGTGTAACACGCACTGTATAACACACACGCGCACTGTATAACCACACTGTGTAACACGCACTGTATAACACACTCACGCGCCTGTATAACACACACCTGTGTAACACGCACTGTAATACACCAGCGCACTGTATAACACACACTGTGTAACACGCACTGTATAACACACACGCGCACGTAATAACACACACTGTATAACACACACTGTGTAACACGCACTGTATAACACACGCACACTGTATAACACACACTGTGTAACACGCACTGTATAACACACACGCGCACTGTATAACACATACTGTGTAACACGCACTGTATAACACACGCGCACTGTATAACACACACGCGCACTGTATAACACATACTGTGTAACACGCACTGTATAACACACGCGCACTGTATAACACGCACTGTGTAACACCCACTGTGTAACACGCACTGTATAACACACACGCGCACTGTATAACACACACTGTGTAAACACGCACCACTGTGTATGTAATAACACATACTGTGTAACACGCCACTGTATAACACGCACTGTATAACACACGCGCAGCACTGTATAACACACACGCTCACTGTATAACACACACTGTGTAACGCGCACTGTATACACATACTGTGTAACACGCGCACGTATACATGTAAACACAGCGCACTGGTATAAACAACACGCGCACTGTATAACACACACTGTAAACACACACGCGCACTTATAACACACACGCTCACTGTAACACACACAACTGTGTAAACGCGCACTGTATAACACACACTGTGTAACACGCGCACTGTATAAACCCACACTGTGTAACACGCGCACTGTATAACACACACTGTGTAACACGCGCACTGTATAACACACACTGTGTAACACGCGCACTGTATAACACACACTGTGTAACACGCGCACTGTATAACACACACTGTGTAACACGCGCACTGTATAAAACACGCGCACTGTGTATAACACACACGCGCACTGTGTATAACGCGCGCACTGTGTATAACGCGCGCACTGTGTATCGCGCGCGCACTGTGTAACACGCACTGTGTAACACACACGCGCACTGTATAACACACACTGTATAACACACACGCGCACTGTATAACACACACGCGCACTGTATAACACACACGCTCACTGTATAACACACACTGTGTAACACGCGCACTGTATAACACATACTGTGTAACACGCGCACTGTATAACACACACACTCGTGTAACACCGATGTTACACAGACTGTGTAACACGCACTGTAATAACACAACTACGCGCAACTGTATAACACACACTGTGTAACACCACACTGTGTTAACACGCACTGTAATAACACACACTGCGCACGTTACAACCCTGTCACACACACTGTGTAACACGCACCTGTATAACACACGCGCACTGTATAACACGACCCACTGTTGTAACACGCACTGTAATAACACACACGCGCACTGTATAACACATACTGTGTAAACGCCTGTATAAGCACAACAGCGCACTTGTATAACACTCTACGTGTACCGCCTGTATAACATCACGCGCACTGTATAACACACACTGTGTAACACGCGCACTGTATAGATCACATACTGTTAACACGCGCAGTTATAGAACACACAACTGTGTACCACGCCACTGTAATAAACACAACACTCGTGTAAACGCAACTGTATACCCCCGCGCTGTATAACACAGGCATACTGGTGTAACACCCACTCGTATAACACACGGCGCACTGTTATAACACAACACTGTTTATAACACAAATAACTCGGTCAGCTCATCTACACGCGCACTGTATAACACACACCCTGTATAACACACGCGCACTGTAATAACACGGCACTGTATAACACACGCGGCACTGTATCAAGCGCGCACTGTGTACAACGCAACTGGATAACACACGCGCACTGTATAACACACATCTGTTATAACACCACACGCGCACTTGTATAACACACACGCCCTTTACCTGTGATAACACGCGCAATGCTGTATAGACACACCACTGTGTAAACACGCGCATGTATAAAACACACTGTGTAACACGGCTTACGGATGACGCGCACTGTATAACAACAGCTGTGTAACACGCACACTGTAATAACACACACTGTGTAACACGCCGCATCTGTTATAAACACACACGTGTAACAACGCGCACTGGTAATAAACACACACTAGGTTACACGCGCACTGTTAACACACACTGTGTAACACGCGCACTGTATAAACGCGCGCCTGTGTAACACACACGCGCACTGTGTATAACGCGCGCACTGTGTATCGCGCGCGCACTGTGTAACACGCACTGTGTACACACACGCGCACTGTATAACACACACTGTGTAACACGCACTGTGTAACGCGCGCGCACTGTGTAACACGCACTGTGTAACGCGCGCCGCACTGTGTAACACACACTGTATAACACAGGCTTACCCCGCGCACTGTATAACAACACAACACGCTCACTGTATAACAGCACACTGTGTAACACGCGCACTGTATAACACACACTGTGTAACACGCGCACTGTATAACACACACTGTGTAAACACGCACTGTATAACACACACGCGCACTGTATAACACACACTGTGTAACACGCACTGTATAACACACGCGCACTGTATAACACACACTGTATAACACGCACTGTGTAACACGCGCACTGTATAACACTGCACTGTATAACACACACTGTAATAACACACAACGCACTGTATAACACCCACACTGTGTAACACGCACTGTGTAACGCGCGCGCACCTGTATACCACGTCATACGGCACTGTGTAACGCGCAACATCGCTGTCATAACACGCACTGTGTAACACGCGCACTGTATACACATACTGTGTAACACTCGCACTGGTATATACACGCACTTGTGTACACGCGCACTGTATACCGCTGGTAACGCACTGTATAACACAACACGCGCACTGTATAACACACACTGTGTAAACACGCACTGTATAACCACACCACGCGCACTGTAGTAACACACACTGTGTAACACGCACTGTATACACACACAACGCCGCACTGTATAACACAGTCCTCAACGTGTGACACGCACTGTAATAACACACACGCGCACTGTATAACAATCATCTGATATAACACAAGCACTGTGTAACACGCCACTGTAATAAACCACAACGGCACCTGGTATAACACACGCGCACTGTTATAACACGCACAGCGCAACTGTAATACACATACGTGTAGACACGCACTGTATAACACACGCGCACTGTATAACACACTTGTAACACCCACTTGTAAGCACGCACTGTATAACACAACATCTGCGCACTGTAATAATCCACCACTGTGTACAGCCACTGTATACACATACTGTGTAAACACGCGCACTGTATAACACGCACTGTATAACACAGCGGCGCACCTGGTATAACATCACCGCGCACTGTTAATAACACACACTGTATAACACACAGCGCACTGTATAACAAACACGCTCCACTGTATAGAACACAGCGCTCACTGTAATACACACAACACTGTGTAACACGCGCAGCTGTAATAACACACCACTGTGTTAATTACACGCGCACTGTATAACAACAAACCAAACCCTTTGTTAACACGGCGTATCCATAGTAATAACACACACTGTGTATACACGCAGCACTGTAATAACACACACTGTGTAACACGGCGCACTGTATAACACACACTGTGTAAACCGGCACTGTAAAACCAACACTGGTAACGCGCACATGTATAACACACACTTGGTGTAACACGCGCCAACTGTATAAACACGCGCACCCGTGTGTACTAACACCCGCGCACTGTGTATACGCGCGCAACTGTGTATAACGCCGCGCACTGTGTATCGCGCCGCAACTGTGTACACCGCACTGTGATAACACACACGCGCACTGTATACACACACACTGTATAACACACACGCGCACTGTATACACACACCACGGCGCACTGTATAACACACACGCATCACTGTATAACACACATGGCTGTGGTAACACGCGCACTGTAAATCCCCCATACTGTGTAAAACGCAGCACTGTAATAACCCACACTGTGGTAACACGCGCACTGTAATAACACACACTTGTGTACACCACTGTATAACACATCACCGCCTGTATACAAGTCACTGTGTAACACACACTGTGTAACACGCACTGTATACACACACGCGCACTGTATAACACACACTGTATAACACACACTTGTGTACACGCACTGTTATAACAACAGCAGTTATATCTGACTATGTGCACGCGCACTGTAATAACACAGCAGCTGTGGTAACACGCACTGTATAACACACCACGCGCACTGTATACACACATACTGTGTAACACGCACTGTATATACACACGCGCCTGTATAACACATACTGATGTAACACGCACTGTTATAACACACGCGCACTGTATAAACACACCTCGTGGTAACACGCACTGTATAACAAGTGCCTGCACGCGCCACTGTATAACACAGACACTGTGTAACACGCACTGTATAACAACACAGCGCACTGTCATAACACATACTGGTGTAACACGCACTGTATAACACACGCGCACTGTATAACACGCACTGTGTAACACGCGCACTGTATAAACACATACTGTGGTAACACAGCACTGTAATAAACACACAGGCGCACTGTATAATACACAGCACATGTGTAACACGCGCACTGTATAACACATACTGTGTAACACCGCACTGTATACAACACACTGTAACACGCGCACTGTAATACCACACACTGTGTAACACCGCACTGTATACAACACGCGCACTGTATAACACACACTGTGTAAAGCACGCCACTGTATAACAACAACGTCTACGACTATTTGCGTTGCGACAAAGACCCGCACTGGTATAACACATACTGTTTGTAACACACACTGTATAAACACGCGCACTGTATAACACGCATGTTATAACACAACGCGCCACTGTATAACGGCGCACTGTGTAGCACGCACTGTATAAACACAGCCACTGAAGTCGCGCAAACTGTATAACACAGCACTGTATAGACACACAGTACGCGCACTGTATAACACACACGCATCACTGTATAACACACACTGTGATACACGCGCACTGTATAAACACACTGTGTAACACGCGCACTGTATAACACACACGGTGTAACACGCGGCACCTGTATAACACTACACTGTGTAACACGCGCACTGTAGTAACACACCACTGTGGTAACTACGCCGCACTGTATAACCACACACTGTGTAACACGCGCACTGTATAACACACACTGTGTAACACGCGCACTGTTATAACACCACACTGTGTAACACGCGCACTGTATAACACACAACTGTGTAAACACGCGCACTGTATAACACACACTGTGTAACACGCGCACTGTATAAAACACGCGCACTGTGTATAACACACACGCGCACTGTGTATAACGCGCGCACTGTGTATCGCGCGCGCACTGTGTAACACGCACTGTGTAACACACACGCGCACTGTATAACACACACTGTGTAACACGCACTGTGTAACGCGCGCGCACTGTGTAACACGCACTGTGTAACGCGCGCGCACTGTGTAACACACACTGTATAACACACACGCGCACTGTATAACACACACGCTCACTGTATAACACACACTGTGTAACACGCGCACTGTTATAACACATACTGTGTAACACGCGCACTGTATAACACACACTGTGTAACACGCGCACTGTATAACACACACTGTGTAACACGCACTGTATAACACACACGCGCACTGTATAACACACACTGTGTAACACGCACTGTATAACACACGCGCACTGTATAACACACACTGTATAACACGCACTGTGTAACACGCGCACTGTATAACACGCACTGTATAACACACACTGTATAACACACACGCACTGTATAACACACACTGTGTAACACGCACTGTGTAACGCGCGCGCACTGTATAACACGCACTGTGTAACGCGCACACTGTATAACACGCACTGTGTAACGCACACTGTATAACACGCACTGTGTAACACGCGCACTGTATAACACACACTGTGTAACACGCACTGTATAACACACGCGCACTGTATAACACGCACTGTGTAACACCCACTGTATAACACGCACACTGTATAACACGCACACTGTATAACGCACACTGTATAACACGCACTGTGTAACACGCACTGTATAACGCGCACTGTGTAACACACACTGTGTAACACGCGCACTGTATAACACACACTGTGTAACACGCGCACTGTATAACACATACTGTGTAACACGCACTGTATAACACACGCGCACTGTATAACACGCACTGTGTAACACCCACTGTGTAACACGCACTGTATAACACACACGCGCACTGTATAACACACACTGTGTAACACGCGCACTGTATAACACATACTGTTGTAACACGCGCACTGTATAACACACACTGTGTAACACGCGCACTGTATAACAACACACTGTGTAACACGCACTGTATAACACACACGCGCACTGTATAACACATACTGTGTAACACGCACTGTATAAACACACGCGCACTGTATAACACATACTGTGTAACACACACTGTATAACACACGCGCACTGTATAACACGCACTGTATAACACACGCGCACTGTATAACGCGCACTGTGTAACACGCACTGTATAACACACGGCACTGTATAACACACACGCGCACTGTATAACACACACGCTCACTGTATAACACACACTGTGTAACACGCGCACTGTATAACACACACTGTGTAACACGCGCACTGTATAACACACACTGTGTAACACGCGCACTGTATAACACACACTGTGTAACACGCGCACTGTATAACACACACTGTGTAACACGCGCACTGTATAACACACACTGTGTAACACGCGCACTGTATAACACACACTGTGTAACACGCGCACTGTATAACACACACTGTGTAACACGCGCACTGTATAACACACACTGTGTAACACGCGCACTGTATAACACACACTGTGTAACACGCGCACTGTATAAAACACGCGCACTGTGTATAACACACACGCGCACTGTGTATAACGCGCGCACTGTGTATCGCGCGCGCACTGTGTAACACGCACTGTGTAACACACACGCGCACTGTATAACACACACTGTGTAACACGCGCACTGTATAAAACACGCGCACTGTGTATAACACACACGCGCACTGTGTATAACGCGCGCACTGTGTATCGCGCGCGCACTGTGTAACACGCACTGTGTAACACACACGCGCACTGTATAACACACACTGTGTAACACGCGCACTGTATAACACGCACTGTATAACACACACTGTATAACACACACGCACTGTATAACACACACTGTGTAACACGCACTGTGTAACGCGCGCGCACTGTATAACACGCACTGTGTAACGCGCACACTGTATAACACGCACTGTGTAACGCACACTGTATAACACGCACTGTGTAACACGCGCACTGTATAACACACACTGTGTAACACGCACTGTATAACACACGCGCACTGTATAACACGCACTGTGTAACACCCACTGTATAACACGCACACTGTATAACACGCACACTGTATAACGCACACTGTATAACACGCACTGTGTAACACGCACTGTATAACGCGCACTGTGTAACACGCACTGTATAACGCGCACTGTATAACACACACTGTATAACACATGCGCAATGTATAACACACACTGTATAACACGCACTGTATAACACGCACTGTATAACACACGCGCAATGTATAACACATACTGTGTAACACGCGCACTGTATAACACACACTGTATAACACGCACTGTGTAACACGCACTGTATAACACACACGCGCACTGTATAACACACACGCTCACTGTATAACACACACTGTGTAACACACGCGCACTGTATAACACGCACTGTGTAACACGCACTGTGTGACACACGCGCACTGTATAACACGCACTGTGTAACACACACTGTATAACACACGCGCACTGTATAACACACACTGTGTAACACGCGCACTGTATAACACGCACTGTGTAACACGCACTGTATAACGCGCACTGTATAACGCGCACTGTATAACGCGCACTGTATAACACGCACTGTGTAACACGCACTGTGTAACACGCGCACTGTATAACACATACTGTGTAACACGCGCACTGTATAACACACACTGTGTAACACGCGCACTGTATAACACACACTGTGTAACACGCGCACTGTATAACGCACACTGTATAACACGCACTGTGTAACACCCACTGTATAACACGCACTGTATAACACACACGCACTGTATAACGCACACTGTATAACACGCCACTGTGTAACACCCACTGTATAACACGCACTGTATACACACACGCACTGTATAACGCGCACTGTATAACACATACTGTGTAACACGCGCAGCTGTATAACACACACTGTGTAACACACGCGCACTGTATAACACGCACTGTGTAACACGCACTGTATAACACACACTGTGTAACACGCGCACTGTATAACACACACTGTGTAACACGCGCACTGTATAACACACACTGTGTAACACGCGCACTGTATAACACACACTGTGTAACACGCGCACTGTGTAACACACGCGCACTGTATAACGCACACTGTATAACACGCACTGTGTAACACGCACTGTATAACACACACTGTGTAACACGCGCACTGTATAACACACACTGTGTAACACGCGCACTGTATAACACACACTGTGTAACACGCGCACTGTATAACACACACTGTGTAACACGCGCACTGTGTAACACACGCGCACTGTATAACGCACACTGTATAACGCGCACTGTGTAACACGCACTGTGTAACACGCACTGTATAACACACGCGCACTGTATAACACACACGCTCACTGTATAACACACACTGTGTAACACACGCGCACTGTATAACACACACTGTGTAACACGCACTGTATAACACACGCGCACTGATATAACGCGCACTGTATAACACGCACTGTATAACACACGCACACTGTATAACACGCACTGTGTAACACGCACTGTATAACACACACGCGCACTGTATAACACACACGCTCACTGTATAACACACACTGTGTAACACACGCGCACTGTATAACACACACTGTGTAACACGCACTGTATAACACACGCGCACTGTATAACGCGCACTGTATAACACGCACTGTGTAACACCCACTGTGTAACACGCACTGTATAACACACACGCGCACTGTATAACACACACGCTCACTGTATAACACACACTGTGTAACACACGCGCACTGTATAACACACACTGTATAACACACACTGTGTAACACGCGCACTGTATAACGCGCACTGTATAACACACACTGTATAACACGCACTGTGTAACACGCTCTGTGTAACACACACGCGCACTGTATGACACACGCGCGCACTGTATAAGTTACATACTCACTGATGCCCAGCCCTAGTTACATACCCACCCTGACAGTCCTAGTTACATACACATGTGGGTGTCTCTTGTCTCCCCAGAAAGCTGGCGCTGAAATATCACCCCGACAAGAACCCGGATAACCCGGAGGCAGCGGAGAAGTTTAAGGAGATAAACAGCGCCCACTCCACTCTGAGTGATGAGAACAGGAGGAAGATCTACGATGAGTACGGCTCTATGGGACTCTATGTGGCTGAGCAGTTTGGGGATGAGAGTGTAAAATATTATTTCCTCATGTCCAAGTGTTGGTTCAAGGTGGGTCCATGTTCCTCCCCTGTGTGTGTGTGTCACACTCCTGGTTGTATCTAAGCTGTATATATATATATATCTGTATATCTATATCCATTACTGTTGCAGGCGCTGCTGATGTGCTGCTTCTTCTCCTCCTGCTGCTGTTGCTGCTGCTGTTGTCTGTTCTGCTGTGGTCGCTGTAAGCCCCCCGAGGAGGAGGAGGATTCCTATAAATCTGTCATTCCCGAAGATCTGGAAGCCCAGATACGAGCAGAAGATGGTGAGTTCTATGGTCCAGAGCCTGCTTCTGCCCAAGTACCCACTCTGTATGTGTCCCACTACCCACTCATTATCCCACCCACGGTGCCCTGTGTATGTGCAACTACTTGTTGTCCCTCCAGCTGTACCAGCCATATACTCACTGTGTATGTGCAACTACTTATTAAATGGCGAGTGGGTAAATATTGAGTGGGTAAATGCAGTGACAATGGCAGTGAGTAAATAGGGTGGTGCCATCACTAATAAACCTGCCCTGGATGATATTCACTCCTATTCACTGGAATGTCCCTGATGTCTGGGCCCTGCTTGGGGGACCCCCAGACAAATCATTAAATGAAATAGTCGGAGTTATTGGGTGCAGGGCAGAACCCCGGGAGCTGTGTGCTACACAAATGAAATATTACAGTATATATGAATATAAAGTCTAAACAGATTTATATTTATATAAAGGATTCTGAAGTGAATCTGGGGGTACATTTCCACCTGCTGGGGGGCATTTTACTTTGCGCATGGTACAAAAAGTGTTCTTAGGGGCGGGGCAGCTAAGTGTGACATGTATGTTCTCCCCCGTGACTCTGGTGGGTGTCTCTTCTGTTCAGGTGCTGAATCCATCCGGGTGCAGCCGTCTGCTGGTCCCCCCATTCACCCACAGCCCCCACAGCAAAACTCCTAACAGGTAAGTACCATGTGTGTGTGTTGGGACTGTGGGGGGGGTGCAGAACGTAACACGGGTCTTGGTATCAGGTCCAGTTCTGCTGCTCACTGTGTTGTCTCCTCCTCTCTAGATGTCGCTTCCAGATGATTAACCACTCAGCAGCTGCATTGGATACATTTGCACCCAGAAACTCCGCACTCACAGGGGGAAGTAGAGAGGGTGCTGTTATATATATATATATATATATACCTGCTACCTGTGCCACCATCTGCCAATTCTCCTTCGTTGGGCTCCAAAGGAGAGACTTGCCCACAAATTGCCCCCAGCACCTGTCACTAGAGGGAAGGGGCAGATGAACGGGCACCACTGGCTACAATCTGCCCTCACTTTGTCATGGCCAACAGTTTGCCCCTCATACTGACTCCATGTCCCCCTGGCACCAACCATCCATGTGCAGTGGAGCTGATGCCCGTGATTTGCCCATTATGCTGCAGCCATGATTGTACAGACCTTCCCATTCACTGTGTTGGTCCCAAGACTTCTACCCCCGTGTAGGTTTGATGGAAAGACCGAGCCAAACTCAGACTGTCAGACTGTTGTTCTGTGTTTGTGCTGCAACAGCCCAATCCAAAGAGCAGCAACTTGTGACCAGCCACACCCACACGGATAACCAGCCACACCCACGCGGATAACCAGCCACACCCACGCGGATAACCAGCCACACCCACACAGATAACCAGTCACACCCATGCGGATAACCAGCCACACCTACTCGGATAATCGGCCACACCCATGCGGATGATCCAACGATTTCCCCTCCCCTCCTGTTTTAGAACTGAATGCCAACTTTGTACATAGTTGTGTAACTGGCATATTGGGCACAAACGGACTGAGTGCCAATGTTTAGCAGTTTGGTGCCTGCGCTGATCCACGACTGGCACTTGGGCAAAAAAGGTTTCCTTTTCCAATAAGTTTGGGGCACCATTGTGTGCCACCCAGTCACTGCACCCTGGTACTCTGTGTAATCATTCCCATGGGCACCCGAGTGGGTTACCAAGAGCACAAGCAGCACAGCAGATAATGTTAGTGGAACAGATATGTACAATCAATACAGTATCACAATACTCACGCCTCCCCTTTTGTCTGTCAATGGGCCGTGCCAATCCCAGAATTCGGTGCAATTCCAATATGGCTGCACACGTGTTGCATAGGAATGAGATCAATCATCTGCCAACAACAAACCCTCTAGTCCCTGGCATAAGCCCCCCTCACCCACCAGCTCTGTATGGGGTTCCATTATTAGCTGTGATTGGCTACAGAGATAAGGGGCGGGGCAGGTAGAGAGGAGACTGGTCTCTATAGTGTGGGTCACAATTGAGGGGTGCAGCCTGTCCTGTTGTTTGACAATGGGGAGCCAAAAACCCTGAGCCCCTGTCTGTATATTCCTAATGAGCAGTCACTTACACTGTCTCACACTGTCTCACTCACAGTCTGTCTCTTCTCTGTGTGTCTCACTCACCAACATGTATATGTGCAGCCCAGTCCCTACAGCATTTATATGTGACTCATTTATATTCATATGATTTGTAATCCGCACCGAGCAGAACCCAGTCTCTGTCTCTAACTAATCACTGCCAGTCCCTGTTAATGTCTGTATTCATATCTGCCCCAGCCAGCTGTGAGTAGAGCCCAGTCTGTATTCATATCTGCCCCCAGTCAGCTGTGAGTAGAGCCCAGTCTGTATTCATATCTGTCCCAGCCAGCTTGGATTAGAACCAGTCCTGGAGCAGAGAATATGGCTGGAGGGGCAGAACATTATGAGCTCAGGACTGTGAGTGGGGCAATAGTTATTAGTATTGTGTCAGTATTGTGTGTCTGTGCCAATAACTGCCCCGGGTATAGTGACGGCAACTCTCTCTCATCAGCTGCTCCTGCCATTTTGCTCCGTGTCTCACCAGCAGTAGCAGTAGCAGTGTCTTTATACACCGACTGGCACCATATTGGCACTGTATGAAATAGTGATGGGGGGGTGAAAGAATAAACCAATAAAATCTCTCCCACACCCCATGTCCTGCTCTTGTTTTCAGTGGATACAGGAGGGGGGGGTGTTGGCTGTGTATAGAGACCATATATATCTATGTACTGTATATACAGAGTGCTGGCTCATCTGCTGCTGCTCTATGTGATTGTGAGATGGGGAAGGGCTCAGTGTGTGTAAATACAGTTAAATACATAAATCTTTGGACAGAGATAACGTTTATGTAATTTTGGTTCTGTACATGATCACAATGAATTGTAAATGAAACAACTCAGATGCAGTTGAACTGCAGACTTTCAGCCCTGGAGTTGATTTGAGGGGGGGGGAAGAGACAACATGAGGACAAAGGAGATCTCCATGCAGGTGAAACAAGTCCTCCTTAAGCTGCAAAAACAGAAAAAACCCATGTGAGAAATGTCTCCAATATTAGGAGAGGCAAAATCTCCAGTTTGGTACATGGTGAGAAAGAAAGAAATCACTGGTGAACTCAGCAACACAAAAAGACCTGGACGTCCATGGAAGACAACAGTGGTGGATGATCTCAGAATCATTTCCATGGGGAAGAGAAAGCCCTTCACAAGAGCCAAACAAGTGAAGAACAGTCTCCAGGAGGTAGAGTCTCCATATCCAAGTCTACCATAAAGAGAAGACTGTATGAAAGTAAATACAGAAGGGGCACTGCAAGGTACAAGCCACTCATAAGCATCAACAATACAAAGGCTAATATCCAATGGTACCAGGCAGGGGTGCCCCCTCTCACCCTTTATATATGCACTGTCAATTGAGCCCCTGGCCATTGCAATAAGGAACTCACCAAACATTCATGGCATTACCCTCCAGGAGAAGGAATACAAAATCTCATTTGCATGTCCTCCTCACTATCACTCCCCTATGACATCACTCCCCAACCTGCACGCTCTATTAGACACCTACAGTAGTCTCTCAAACCACACATTGAACCAAGACAAGTCGGAAATGCTCCCAATACGCATACCCAATAGAGTGATGAAGGTATTACAAACCAAGATCATGAAATTTATCTGGGCGTCCAAATCACATAGGATAGCTGGGAAGGTGTTAACGACACCACTTGGCTGGGGGGGATTAGGGGCTCCGGATATTCCTAAATTCTATGTAGCTGCACAATTGCGACAAGCCTGGTCTGATACGTTTCATTGTGGTAAATGGGTTACAATCGAGAATGATACAGTGTCTCCATACACTACAGCATATTTATTGTGGGACACAGATACGATGATTCCCATAAAGGACATTATGCTGTGAAATTGACTCTTGCCATATGGAACGGCTCCAGGACAAAACACAACCTGGTCAAGGGTCCCTATAGACTGACCCCTATTTTTGGCAACCCCAACTTCAAGCCAAGTTTATCCAATACATTTGCCCAACCCTGGGAGAGGGCAGGTACAACGCAATTAAGAAATCTATACAACCCACTGACACACAGAATTTATACTTCCCAGGAATTACAAACGAAACATGAGGGTTTGAGCAACTCCATCAACACTTACAGATTCGGCATTATGCCTTAAAGATGATAGACCCCGAGATATCTGTAGAGCGCAACCTCTGGACACTATTATGACAACCAGATCCAACAGGAAGGCTCTGATCTCGGACATTTATGGGATTCTTACACCCAATACAGAGTTCTCCTTTGTAAAGCACAGGTACATGTTGCTATGGGAGCAATCATTAGGGGTGGAGCTCACCCTTCCCACATGGAGTTCGATATGGTAAATTTCAGGAAAGCATCGGTTTGTGTCGCGCACAAAGAGATAACACAGAGGTATATGACACCCACTAAATTGCACTCAATATATCCAACTAGTACAACATCATGCTGCGGCGAGGAAGGAGCTCTGTACCGCATAGTCTGGACTCTACTGGAGGATTATTGGAAAGGGGTGATGACCCTACTAGAACCCATTTTGGGACAATCATTATGCCTGGATCCACAAACTTTGCTTTTAGGGAAACCATTTCCCAGACTCAAGAAATATGTTCAGAAACAGGCCAACCTCATAGTGACCGTAGCCAAATGGCTCATAGCTCACAATTGGAAGAAACCAGAGTCTCCTACAGGGTTGGAACTAAAAACATCCAACATCAGACGGATGGAGTATCTTGCAGGACTACATTGCTCCCAGCTTCTGAACGTAGATAAAGTATGGTCACAGTGGGAATCATTAATTCCTATAATTACCTAGAGACCTCCTCACCCAATATCACTTTCTCCTCTGAAACGAAGCCAAAGACAGAGAGAGCGCTCCTTCTCCCCTCCCCCACTCCAAGAGTATAGACAGGCAAAGATTAGGACTCCCCCGGGCTCAGATAGTTTATGGTTTCAAGTTTAATTGTTTTTTTTTTGCTTCATGGTTATGTTATAGACCCTGTCTCTTTAGCTTATAAAAAGTGGTACTAACTAATTGGTCTATGAACAGCCCCTACTCCAGGGGAATAGAAAATGCTATAGTGCCTAATAGACCTTGGACCCACCTACTAGTATGTGAAAAATAACATGACTGTACAATTATGCACAATTGCTTGATGAAATTCTAAATAAAGAGTTATAAAAAAAGAATAGAAAGGCTACATTGGTCTTTGCTAAAAAAAAATCTAAAAAAGCTGCACAGTTGTGGAAAAACATTGGGGCAAATTCACTAAGCGCCGAACGCTAGCGTTACTTCGCTAGCGTTTGGCATTTTCGTTACTGCGCAAATTCACTAACGAACGCTGGCATAGTTTCGCTAGCAACGTAACTACGCAAATTAACTAACGCGTGCAGTGTACTGAACGCTACCTTTTACGCCAGACTTACTTCGCCACCTCAGACCTGGCGAAGCGCAATAAAATAGATAGGGATTGCTTCAAAAAAAG